>NC_065451.1:57504245-57804245 GCF_917563875.1 Diabrotica virgifera virgifera
TTAGAATTGTTAATAGATGGCGCCTTAATTGAAAAAATTCGATTTATTAGCGCCATCTATCAGAAATTTTAAAAATTGTTTCGAATAAATGTTGCTTAATTTTTTATGACGAATCCGAATCTGCAATAAAAAGTGGGGGTTGCTATTTAAGATTTTAAAGTTATCCCCACCCCACATCCAGGGGGTGGGTGGAGGGTCATGTTTGATGTTATTCGATAAGTTTTCAAAAAAGATTAAAAATCTGTTTTTTGGTTTCTCATTTGGAAGTGAATTTCGTGAGATATTAGACCGTTTCTATAATTTACCTATGGTATCAAGATAAATCGTTTTTCCCAATTATGGCGCCATCTATCCACAGTTCCAAAAAACGTCTTGAATAAAAGTTGTCTACTTTTACGTAACGAATCCAAATTTGCAAGAAAAACTGAAAATTATTGAACACGTATTTTTCAGTTTTTAGATCCGATGTTTAGTTCGCGAAATATTCGACCGTTCCACTACTTTTGGGACACTCTATATAAAGCTGCTAATATTTGTGATAAACATGTATGCACCCACAGAACAAGCCGATGATCAAGAGAAGGATGATTTGTATGAAGCTCTATGTAGAAAGTCTCTGTGAGAAAAATGGAAAATCTAGCAACATAATATTGAATATGTTTGTAGCAGGCACTAAATTTCGGCACAAGCTTGAGCAGAAAATAGCATGGCTTTTTCCAGGAAGAAATGCATGAAACCCAATTGACCTTGTCATAATAAATAAAAAGCGAATAAGAATGATCCAAGATGTAAGGTTCTATCGGGGCGCGGATGTGGGATCTGATCATTTCCTTGTAATTAAAAGCTTAAACTAAGAAAGATAGATATGAAGAAAAAACAAAACAAAAGGAAAAGATGGAAAATAGACGAGTTAAAAACAAAGAAACCACTTTATCAAAAATAAATGGAAAAACAATTATTACTACAGGGAAATAAGGTTTTTCTCGGGACACTTGAGCAGCCAGGTTGCAAGTGGGTTTTTTGGGTACTATATACCTAATACATTATACATACAAAAATGCCCGTCACAGTTCGGACGAGAATTTTAGTTATTAACAAATAAGGGTCAAAAATGGCAGTTTTTTCGTTTAAATCGCTACAGGTAAAAATAGGATAATTAAATATCTTATTTATAGTATTTTTGTTTTAGTAGATGAGCCAATGTTTAAAACGGCAGTGTTTAAATTTTGGTCCGATCATTTTTTGCTTCTAAAATTGCAAAATAAAACTAAAATTTCGAAAATACAAAATTTGCTATAACTTTTTCGAAAGTGATTTTACGACTTTTATATTTTACAAAAAGTTGAGTCATAGTGTCATTGAGTCCATATGCTGCACAAAAATTTTTAAGACGATTCGTCAATTAGTTTAAATTTTATTCAATTTGTTTATCCCAAAGACGATAATTTTTTGTAATGTTATTGTTCAGAAAGTAATATTTATATAGAAATTGTATGAAAACCACGTGAAAGAACAATAGTCTTGTTTTCAAATTATTGAAGAAAATCATTAAAAAGTAATTTTTGTCACTATGAAAACATTTTACTAAAGTAGAGTCATTTTTGGCTTGAAAACAATTGGAATAGCTTTGTTAATATTGACTGTAGAGTAAATTTATCTTGGAATCTCAAAAGCTGATATTTTTACACAAATTTTCAAAAAAAACTTTTTGCCTATGTTAATTACGGTCAAAGTTAGCCACTTTTATTATTTAATTCACAGTTACTTCAATGTACATACATAAAATTCTCCTGTAACAGTGTTAGTTACCATACTACTCCGAAACGGCTTGGCCTATTTTTATGAAATTTTACAAGTATATCCTATGAGACTGGGATTAGGTTTTAATCTATTTTTCATACCCATAAGTTATAAGGGGGTTGCCCCCCTGACATTTTTTTTTAATTTTTTTGGACAAAATTGTCTATCTTAATTTTATATGATGTAGGATTAAAAAATACATACAACCCTTAATTTAGACTTTTCCATCACCAACCCCTATTTGTTAATACCCATCTATATATTTACATCTATAAAATTCTCCTGTCACAGTGTTAGTTGTCATACTCCGAGACCGCTTGACCGATTTTTATGAAAAGATATATGTATATTCGGTAGGTCTTAGAATCGGTCGTAATCTGTTTTTCATATCACTGAGTGATAAGGGGAACTCCCCCTAACATTTTAAAATGTTAGGTGGGGATTTACGTACATAACTTACTCTACAAGACTACGAGTACATACAATTTAAAAAAATTATGATCAAAATCCATCAACAAGCTCTGGAGATATTAATCGCAGCATATGTTTGAAGGAACAGTTTCATTTTTTGAGTGCAAGGATTTTAATAATTCATTTCCACCGACCACAAATCGATTTCGTTAGAACGTCATTTTTAAAGCTTTAATAACAACTCTATTGAAGTTTAAAGTTTACTCAAACTTTTACACATAAACTATATACCTTCAACTTCGAAATGGCCTAGCTGGGTTGCTTAATTGTTATAAACAAAGTAGCTGTCAATTAAATAAAAAAAGTGGCTAACTTTGACTAATTAATCTAGGCAAAAAGTGTTTTTTTGAAAATTCGTATAAAAATACCAGCTTTTCAAATCCCAAAGTAGTTTTAATTTGAAGTCAATATTAACAAAGTTATTCAAATTGTTTATGAACTAAAAATGACCCTACTTTAGTAAAATGTTTTCGCAAAGATAAAAATGACTTTTTAATGATTTTTTTAAAATACTTTGAAATTATGACTTTTCTTCTTTCATGTGGTTTTCACAGAATTGCTATTACGTTACTATTTTCTGAACAACAGTATTGCGAAAAAAAGCTCATTGGGATAAACAAATTGAATAAAATTTAAACTAATTAACGAATCGTCTTAAAAAATTTTGTGAATCATACGGACTGTTTGTCTCAACTTTTTGTGCAATATGAAAGTCTTAAGGTCATTTTCACAAAAGTTAAAGCAATTTTTTTATTTTCAAAATTTTAGTTTTATTTTGCAATTTCTGAACCAACAAATAATCGAACCGAAATTCAAAAACTGCAATTTTAAACCTTGGCTCATCGACTCAAAGAAAAACAGTATAAATAAGATATTTAATTACCCTATTTTTACCCGTAGCGATTTAAACAAAAAAACTGCCATTTTTGACAATTATTTGTTAATAACTAAGTTTCTCGTCCGAACTGTGACGGGTATTTTTGTATTTATAATGTATTAGGTATACAGTACCCAAAAAACCCATTTGCAACCTGGCTGCTCAAGTGTCCCGAACATGGTATATTTTTGCCTTATTTCCCTGGAGTATATTAGAAAATATAGAAAATGAATACATTGAAAATACTGGGAAAATATACAAATATGTATATAAAAACAGCAAATACTGGGTACAAAATATGTATAGAAAAGGAGTGACTGGTTCGACAATAAATGAAAAGAAATATTAAAGAAAAAAGAATCAGCAAATTTAAATGGTTAAGAACGGGAGTCACAGATGATTACAGAATATATAAAAAAATCGGAAGAGATACCATACAACTAATAAAACACAAAAGATGAGATGGATTGAATAAACCATGGATGCACTAGACAAAGACACAAAAAACAACGGAAAACTGTATTGAGGCGCTCAGAGCAACAGTGGCCTAACCCCAAAAACGAAGTTTTGGGATAAATGCAATCTTTGAATTCGGATTTCCATTATGCCTATGGGATGGCACTATAAATTATGTAGCGCCATTTAGACAAATATAGATTTAGGTTGTGTAGACCCTTGTTAAATTGGAAGATTTAATCTTGCTGCTTTTATTGATATATTAATCTAAAAATGCTCAAGGCCACTGTTGCTCTGAGCGCCTCAAATATATTAAGGGGATGGGTACGTATTTTCGGCTGCAATGGAATTTAAATGGGGATTCATTTTTTTCGAATCCTGAGAAAACTAATAAGTATTTTTGAAAAATTTAAGCGCGGAATGAAAGATTACGTTCTTACCGAGGGCCGAAAGTCCCTAAAAACTTCTATAATGTTTATTTTAATAAGTTACAGGGGTAAAAAACTAAGAGAAAATGTAGTGTGATTTTTAATTTCAAATATCTTATTCAAAAGAAACTTTTTATTTATTCTAAGGGACTTTCGGTCCTCAACAATAATTTATTCTTTGATTCTGCGTTTATTTTTTTTTAAATATTTATTCGTTTTTTTCAGGATTCTAAAAAAATAGACACCATGTCCGTGGTGGTATTTTCCAAATCGAACATTCGCTATCTTTGTCATACAATGCACTGAATCAAATAGAATGTGATGACAAGACAGTGACAACTTTAACTGTTTGACATGGCATCGGGAATATTTTGAGTTGCTGATTAAATAATATTGAGAGTGTATTTGATTAATAATTGATTTAAGACGTGAACTTAATAAAAAGTTATTTATTGTTTATTATTTTTGTGGAAGATCCAAGCAGATAATACATCAGGATATATTCTGTGATCCAAGTATTTTGTTGTTAAAGGTGTTCAAAACTGTAAGCGTTCCATAGTAACAATATATTATTAAAAAATCCCTTTAACACTTTTCCTCTTTTCTCGATTGAGTATTAGATTTGTTGTACATATAAATTATTACAATCACTGAATACATAGTTAGTGAAAAAATTATCACATGTATTAACTAAATTAATAATTTGCAATTATACAAATTAATAACAGTTTTCCAAGAACATTCAAACGCCATTTCTTTAAAGTTAATGATGACATTGTCAAGTAGAATGACATTCCAGTAATGTTTATATATCCATACCAGTGTGAATTTTACTACACGTAATTTGCCGTGTAAAGACAGAAAAGCAGGGATAGCCGTAAAATATTTGTGGATTATATACCGATGGCCTTAACAAGGAAAATGAAAAATTAAATTTGGCATTAGTAGAAAAGAAAGAGTGGCGAATATATGTATATGTTACAAAAATTTCTTAACACACAAGCAACAGAAGCAAAAGATGATGATGTTTTGGAAATAACAGACGGAGAACGTCTTGAACAAAACATACCAACGTTATATATTATGTTATTGGTGTTTACCAAAACCAATTCTTACCCGACAGTCCTGTATTTGGATAAATTACCCTCCAGTCTATCACTTGTGATTCGTGTCCGAAATTTTGTAATCGGGAAACATATCCTGCCATAATTAACATATTTGCGTTGTCGAACCAAAGAAAGGAGGCAGTAAATTTGTTGGACAAGAGATCGACAATCTTTTTGTTTTCACCCATTTTGAAAAAATGTGAAAATTTGAATTATCCACGTCCGTCTGCCCGTCCATCTGTCTGTCTGTCTGTCCGTCTGTGAACACAACTCCTCCGTCAGTATACTAGCTAGAATGACAAATGAGGTGTCAAACGAAAGCTTATAATCCAGGGATAGTACTTCTTCTTCTTAACGTGCCCTATCAAGTCCCCTTGACGTTGGCGATTAACATGGCGAAACTTTCTCTGTCTCGAGCAATTCTAAATAGTTGTTCTGCATTCTTTATTCCTATCCACTCCCTGATATTTTTCAACCAAGAGGCCTGCTTTCTACCAATTCTTCTGCGTCCTTCGATTTTACCCATCATAATAAGTTGGAGAATATTATACCGGTCTCCCGTTACTACGTGTCCAAATTAGGCCATCTTTCTATATTTGATGTTATCAAGTAGCTCGCGGGCAGCATTTGCTCTCTTAAGGACTGCCACATTTGTCAGCATATCCGTCTATGGTATTTTCAGTGTACGTCTGTGCAGCCACATGTCAAAGGCCTCCAAACGATTAATGGTGGATATTTTTAATGTCCATGCTTCGACACCATGCAAGAGGGCTGACCAAATGTAACATTTAATCATGCGCTTTCGAAGTTGAAGTCATTACAGAATAATGACCTCATTTTTAAAAATGTCGTGCGGGCTGTCTCGATTCTACATTTTATCTCTTTATCTGGATCTAGTTGTTCAGTAATATGGCAACCAAGATATTTAAAACTGGGTACTCTTTGAATTATATGACCATCAACATATAACCGTGAATCTTGATGGGCCAAACGGCTAAATAACATGTATTTTGTTTTTGAACAGTTTATGTTTAGGCCAAACTCTCGTCCCACTGTGTCAGTGGCATTTAAAAGGTGTTGTAATCCATTCATATCATCACTTAAAATAACTGTATCATCTGCATATCTGATTGTCTTTATCAGAATTCCATTAACTTTTACACCCCATTCCAAATTATGCAGCGCTTCCTTAAATATTCTATCTGAATATAAATTGAATAACAGTTGGGACAGTATACAACCCTGTCTGACATCTCTTTGTATTTTGCATATTTCTGTTGATTTTCAATTTATGTTTGACGCCAGTATAATTTTTCTATGATTCGTACATCTTGACTATCAACTCCTTTTTCCTTTAATGTTTTAATTAATTTGTGATGTTGTACTCGATCATAGGCCTTGTCATAGTCAATAAATGCAGCAAAGACATATTTCCCTTAATCTCGGCATTTCTGCAATAATACATTTAGTGCAACGAGTGCGTCCCGGGTTCCCAGTCCATTTCTGAAGCCAAATTGTGTTTCATCCTGGTCTTTCTTCACACTTATCTCTGATTCTACTGTGGATGATACGTAGAAAGATCTTCAAAGTGTGGCTCATAAGGCTTATCATTCTATAATCGCTACAGTTTTTCGGATGTTGTTTTTTTATATATACGTTTTTTTATATCGGGATAGAACTAAAGGTGAGAAATTTGACCTATGCTGTCTGTCTGTCTGTCCGTCCGACCGCGAATATAACTCCTCCGTCATTATACCAGGTATAATGACAAATGAGTTGTCAAATGAAAGCTTATAATCCAAGGATGGTACTAAAGGTGATAAATTTGACCTAGGATGTCTGTCCGTCTGTCCGTCCGACCGCGAATATAACTCCTCCGTCATTATACCAGGTAGAATGACAAATGAGGTGTCAAATGAAACCTTATAATCCAAGGATGGTACCGAACGTGAAAAATTTGACCTAGACTGTCTGTCCGTCCGATCGCGAATATAACTCCTCCGTCATTTACCAGGTAGAATGACAAATGAGGGGTCAAATGAAAGCTTATAATCCAAGGATGTTACTAAAGGTGATAAATTTGACCTAGACTGTCTGTCCGTCTGTCCGTTCGACCGCGAATATATCTCCTCCGTCATTATACCAGGTAGAATGACAAATAAGGTGTCAAATGAAAGCTTATAATCCAATATGGTACTAAAGATAAGAAATTTGACCTAGACTGTCTGTCCGTCCGACCGCCAATATAACTGCTCCGTCATTATACCAGGTAGAATGAAAAATGAGGTGTAAAATGAAAACTTATAATCCAAGGATGGTAATAAAGGTGATAAATTTGACCTATGCAGTCTATCCGTCTGTCCGTCCGAGCGCGAATATTACTCCTCCGTCATTATACCAGGTAGACTGACAAATGAGGTGTCAAATGAAAGCTTATAATCCAAGAATGGTACTAAAGGTGATAAATTTGACCTAGGCTGTCTGTCCGTCTGTCCGTCCGACCGCGAATATAACTCCTCCGTCATCATACCAGGTAGAATGACAAATGAGGTGTCAAATGAAACCTTATAGTCCAAGGATGGTACTGAACGTGAAAACTTTGACCTAGACTGTCTGTCCGTCCGATCGCGAATATAACTCCTCCGGTATTATACCAGGTAGAATGACAAATAAGGTGTCAAATTAAAGCTTATAATCCAACAATGGTACTAAAGATGAGAAATTTGACGTAGACTGTCTGTCCGTCTGTCCGTCCGACCGCGAATATACCTCCTCCGTCACTATACTAGGTAGAATAACAAATGAGGTGTCGAATGAAGGCTTATAATCCAAGAATGGTACTAAATATGAGAAATTTGACGCAGGACTTCCGGTTTTAGAAAAGCAACCAGAAGTACTGTTTTAAAGTCACCGGAATAGTACAAGTGATATATTACTCGACGCGACCTCGCATGACGAGAACAAATATATACTTCTGGTTTCTTGACTGTCTGTCCGTTTGTCTGTCCATCCGTGAATACAACTCCTCCGTTATTAATACAGATTGAATCACAAATGAGGTGACGAATGTAAGCTTATAACCCAAGGATGGTATTAAAGATAAGAAATTTGACGTCGGACTTCCGGTTTTAGAGTTGCAACTGTAAGTACTGTTATAAATCGCCGAAATAGTATAAGCGATATATCATTCGACGTGCGCTAGCAAGATGAGATAAAATGTAAAATTTTGGTTTTAATATCATTTCTGGTTAAAAAGGTCTAACGAGAAGTGCCATTTTAGTCGTAGAAATAGTACATATAACGCATGAATCGAAGCGTATTGAAAAGTTGAGTTTGAATCTTTAGTTCCGCTTTTGAAATCATTTCTTTTTAAACAATGATGACCCAAAGTTTAGTAAATATGTCTCAAAATTAGTAAAAGCGTATATCCATCGACGCAAAGTTACACGAAACGTTCAAATATCGACTTCCAGTTCTACTTTCGATTACTTTGGATGAAACCTACGACTTACGAAGTCCAATTACTTGTTTAATTAATTTTTAAGTACTTTGAATTTAAAATTAAGAATTTTGTAATAACAAAACTGTACCGCGCTAAAGTGACATTTTGCGGGTGTCGGACTCTACGATCCTTTCCGTTTATGTGTCCGACAAAAATAATTAATTTTATTTTAACGTAAAGTCTTTTGATTAAAATAAAAAATTATAGTTCTGTTATAAAAAAAACAACCGCGATAGAGCTACAGGTTTAGGTGTTGTGCTTGCGAAAACGCGTCCAACATGCACTCTGAAAATTTTCAGAAAGTGGTAGACTCGCTCAAACGAAGCAGTTAAAACCATTTTTAATGATTTTTTAATGATTTCCATAAAAGGACGATGTACTGAGGACTAATATTATTGTTGGATCTGAAAAGTATGTGAGATATTGATAGCTATATATGAAAGGTAGTTCTTTTTTATGGTTAAATTTTGCCGTTTAAAAGCTGTTCAAGAACTCAATAACAAACTTTGCATGCAAATAGAGTAGAGAGAATTTAGAATAGATAAGTCAGATCTTATTAGACAGGAACTATGTTTTGAAAGGAGGAAATATCGCACACCTAGTTCAATAGTGCCACGAGTGCCAAACACAATATTCTCGAGAAATGAGCGAAACGTTCTGTAGTAAACGCGTTTTGCCCTTTAAATAATTTATTTTGAGAATGACTGGCTTCAAAATTACAATTTAGGTAGCAAATTATACACTTATTGGCTGGATCTTATTACAATTTATTAAAAATAAAACGTTATTATTATTTTGATAGTTATGGCGATATTGCATTGTGAAGAAAGTCATTTATAAAACGATACCTAGGAGATACGGCGGCAATATAATGAAAAATCAATTGATTTTTGCAGTTGTGGCCGTATTGAATTATATCGGTTGTATTGTGGCAGTGTATATTATCGCCACATCTCTCTTGATTTTTGCGGTTGTGGCCGTATTGAACGTATTGAATTGAATTACATCGGTTGTATTGTGGCAGTGTATATTATCGCCACATCTCCCAGTTATGGCCATATTGCATTTTCAAAACCTCCAAAAACCCTACAGTGAAATACCGAAGAAACTTACTTTATACTTGTCCAAAACAATATTTTAGTTCAGGCTGTATTGCATTAGATGGGCCATTATATAGGCAATATTTTACAGCCTTAACCCAAAATTCGAATTTTTTGCAGTTGTGGCACAATTGAACTAGATGTGCGATATATTCGATAGCTGTAATAGGCCCGGATCCCGCGTACCAAAAAAAGTTGATTAATAGCAAGCTAAAAATTTGTTAACAGCTTAACGGTGTCTAGTCGGACAAAATTTGATGTATGGGAACACTGGAACAGTGGAAGTTTTATTTGTATAACATGATTTTAATTGTGGAACGTATCATCCTGACAAGTTTATGATTGTGAAAACTGGCAGGTTGTTTTTAAGTTTATTCAATAACAAACTTAATACAATATATGATAAAATATTTGTCTGACAAATATGTTGGGTATTTTAGTAAGTCCGACACGTAGAACATGTCAAATGACAGGAGTTATATTGATGATAAATAGCAGTCTGATTTTTGCATGAGAGTTTAAGTAGGAAGGCGCAAAACGTCGCCTGTCAAAATTTTCAATGTATTTTAAATATATTCATTTTATCGAATCCTGGGAAGACTAATAAATATTTTTGAAAAATTTTGACGCAGAATGAAAGCTCACGTTATTACCGAGAGCCAAAAGTCCGTTAGAATATATAATAGTTATTTATCTACTCTATGTCATATTATGTATACGTTTTTAGTTTGTGAAAACTGTCATTATAGATAGCAGTGCGTGAAGGATTTAAAGTGTGCGTGAAGTAGCAATGTATTTTAAATGGGACTTACTTTTTGCACTGTTTTTAACACACTTTCATATACAGTCGGAAAAATGAAAGAATACCCATGAACGAACATATAAAACACCCTGTATTTTCCTGTCACCGTATCACAAAGAAAATTGTCCAGTGCAAGTACATGTAACAATAATTATTACATGTACTTGTGCTGGCCAATTTTTTGTGTGACACAGTGGCAGGAAAATGCAGCGTGTTTTATATGTTCGTTCATGGGTATTCTTTCGTTTTTCCGACTGTAATCAAATATCCTTAACTTTCGCGTTGTCATGGTGATGACATAATGAGCAATCAATTACGACAAAAGTTTTGACAGTTTTGTGGTTTGTAAGAAGTTAGAATTTTTAAATGTCAAAGTTCTAAAAATTGTAGAATAGAAATAAATTCCAGTGACGAAGAGTTACAGTTTTTTATTTGTTCATCATAGATAAAATATTGTATGAAACTGTGCTTGAAGTACTTTTTGCAAACTTACGCGGTGTATAGCACTCGCTCCGTTGTCGCTCGTGCTCTAAACATCGCGTGCGTTCGCAAAAAAGCATACTTCACGAACTGTTTCATAATAGTTATTTCATAATAGTTATTTATGAAACAGTTCGTGAAGTATGCTTTTTGCGAACGCACGCGATGTTCAGAGCACGAGCGACAACGGAGCGAGTGCTATACATCGCGTAAGTTCGCAAAAAGTACTTCACGCACAGTTTCGTACAATATTTTATCTACGATAAACAAATAAAAAAACTGTAACCCTTCGTCACTGGAATTCATTTCTATTCTACAATTTTTAGAACTTTGACATTTAAAAATCCTAACTACTTTCAAACCACAAAACTGTCAAAAATTTTGTTGTAAGTCATTGCTCATATTGTCATCACCATGAAAACGCAAAATTTAAGGATATTTGATTATATGAAAGTGTGCCAAAAAACCCATTGAAAGTCTGCGAAAAAGTAAATTCCATTTAAAATACATTGTTACTTCACGCACACTTCAAACCCTTCACGCACTGCTATTTATAATTACAGTTTTCACAAACTAAAACTTATACATAATATGACATAGAGTAGATAAAAAGTTTTTTTGAATGAAATATTTGCAATTAAAAATCACACTAAATTTTATATTTTATTGTCACTTATCACCTGTAACTTATTAAAATAAACATTATAGAAGTTTTTAGGGACTTTTGGCCCTCAGTAAGAATGTAGTTTTTAATTCTCCGTTTAAATTTTTCAAAATTTTTTAGTAGTTTTCTCTGAATTCGAAAAAATGAATACATTTAAAACACATTGAACATTTTGACATGCGAAATTTTGCGCCTATGCCCTTAATAAAATGTTAAAAAATCAATTGGAAGTTGTGTCCCACAAAATACATGGCACGTTTTCGTAGTCTGACGTTCCAAATTTTTTTCAACTTGCTTCACAGTTAAAACTTACAATTTTCCAGTGTTCCCATACATCAAAGTTTGACCGACTAGACACCGTGAAGTTATTAAAAAATTTTCAGCTTGCTATTATTCAACTTTTTTTGGTACTAGGGATCCAGGCCTATTTGAAAAGAAGGGAAATATTTTCGATAGCGGTAAACTTTATTTAATAGTTTATCACGAATATACGTATATTTTTCAGCAAATTTCAGCATTTTGTTAAACTATTGATAATATTTTTAGAATAAAAAACCCTCCTAAAACTTTATATACTCGCATAAGAAATATTTTTACGTAAAATATACTTACCTACCTGCATATAACTAAAACTCACAATTAACAACAATATATCCTTTCAAAGAGGCCAACAACTTATACAACAACAAATATATAATAAATTAACTATCAATAAACACTACTTTCCTATGAAACAACAATAACGAATTCTTAAATTAACACACTACTTCACTGAGCAGATATCGATAAAGATGACAGAACAGATTAGAGAAAATCTGACGCAGGTTTTTCAAAATGACAGTGATCATTTCTCTATGTTGCCTAATTAGTTATTTAGTTATAATATGTTCGATTTCTTGTTAGAAATAAAAAATTTTAGTAGTTCCAAGATTACACAAAATCTAGGCATGGGATAAAAAAGTTTATTTGAAAAAGTTTATTTTTTTTTCTTCTTAATGGCGGTACAGGCTCCTTTTTTCAATATTTTATTTAGTTATAGAGTAATTTCCACGTACTAACATATTTATGAAATTGGGCTCTGTACCGCCATTCTCTATTATATTACGAATATGTGTGCCAAATATCTCGACAAAATATTCAAAATTAGAGCCGCAATCTTGGAACGCGTTTGTTGCTACCTGTTGATCGCTACTGTAGCCTCTTAAAACTTGAACACAATAAGATAAATTTGAAATAAATTAGTAAATAATATCTAAACATTAGTTTATTGCATGTATTATAATATATTTTTCGTACTTCCGGGCCTAAAGTGACAACTTCACTCCCTTGTGACAGGTACTAAAGTGTCACATTTAATCCCTCCGGGATTAAATATTGACGAAACTCCCGGAACGATTAAATCACAAACAAACGAATTTAAGGGATATTTTATTGAAAAATATAATTAATTAGAATGGTAATTAACGTTAATATTCAAATTAATATTGTGACAGTTCGTCATATTGACCAGTCTTTCCTGGGTTAATGCAGCAGGTAACTGACGAGTTTACCTTAAGCATTAAATATTTTTCGTACTTCCGGGCCTAAAGTGACAACTTCACTCCCTTGTGACAGGTACTAAAGTGTCACATTTAATCCCTCCGGGATTAAATATTGACGAAACTCCCGGAACGATTAAATCACAAACAAACGAATTTAAGGGATATTTTATTGAAAAATATAATTAATTAGAATGGTAATTAACGTTAATATTCAAATTAATATTGTGACAGTTCGTCATATTGACCAGTCTTTCCTGGGTTAATGCAGCAGGTAACTGACGAGTAACAGATAGGTCCTTTTCATATTGAACCAATGTTTCTTTACAATGACACTAGTAATGACAGTAATGACAATGTTTCTAAATTATAACTGTCACAACGCAATGTTACTATGGTAACTTATTTTAAAGACAGTTTATTAAATGAGTTGAAGAGAGAAAAAACTGATTGAAATTATTGAAATAATTAATAAAATCATACCGGAAGTACGAAAAGTATCGTATATACCTTGCGACTGAAGTACATTTAATCCTTCAGGTAAATTATGGCCCTCCCTGCGGTCGGGCCATAAACTTTACCTTCAGGATTAAATGTACTACTTCAGTCCCGCGGTATATAATGTACTATATCATCCGGAGCCTCCCGTAAGAACTGATCTACCTGCTCAGACGTGAGAATTCTTGACTTCTTTGGCTTAAATCCCTCATTTCTTCTCTTCAAAAAAGCTAATAATTTTGGAAATTTACTTATATCAATATCTTCTCTAATGTTAATAACCGATTTCAGCATTGAGTAATGTGCCCAGAGAGTTGAGGCACAAACCGCTTTTGATTTATCATCGAAGTAGACTAACAGCGCATTTTCAGTAGGTTGTCTCACATTTTTTAAGCGGCACCACTTTTTAAAAGCATCGTACTGCTGCTCGTATAGTTTTCTAGATTTCGGTGGTAACAATTCTTCACCTAATTCGGCTGCTCTTTTATCAATATCAGATACACCTTCTTCACTCATGATACCAATAATTATCAATAACAATGTTTCTTTACAATGACACTAGTAATGACAATGTTTCTAAATTATAACTGTCACAACGCAATGTTACTATGGTAACTTATTTTAAAGACAGTTTATTAAATGAGTTGAAGAGAGAAAAAACTGATTGAAATTATTGAAATAATTAATAAAATCATACCGGAAGTACGAAAAGTATCGTATATACCTTGCGACTGAAGTACATTTAATCCTTCAGGTAAATTATGGCCCTCCCTGCGGTCGGGCCATAAACTTTACCTTCAGGATTAAATGTACTACTTCAGTCCCGCGGTATATAATGTACTATTTCGTACTTCCGGGCCTAAAGTGACAACTTCACTCCCTTGTGACAGGTACTAAAGTGTCACATTTAATCCCTCCGGGATTAAATATTGACGAAACTCCCGGAACGATTAAATCACAAACAAACGAATTTAAGGGATATTTTATTGAAAAATATAATTAATTAGAATGGTAATTAACGTTAATATTCAAATTAATATTGTGACAGTTCGTCATATTGACCAGTCTTTCCTGGGTTAATGCAGCAGGTAACTGACGAGTAACAGATAGGTCCTTTTCATATTGAACCAATGTTTCTTTACAATGACACTAGTAATGACAATGTTTCTAAATTATAACTGTCACAACGCAATGTTACTATGGTAACTTATTTTAAAGACAGTTTATTAAATGAGTTGAAGAGAGAAAAAACTGATTGAAATTATTGAAATAATTAATAAAATCATACCGGAAGTACGAAAAGTATCGTATATACCTTGCGACTGAAGTACATTTAATCCTTCAGGTAAATTATGGCCCTCCCTGCGGTCGGGCCATAAACTTTACCTTCAGGATTAAATGTACTACTTCAGTCCCGCGGTATATAATGTACTAATAATGCCATATTACAAGGTATTTTACTTTCGCGCACGCCGTGGGGGAAAATTTACTTTCACGCACACCGTGCGGGAAAGGGCAACTTTCGGAAAGGAAATGCGTGCTTGAAAGTGGCTCTTTTAGCACGGCCTTAGAAAAATATATTTTCTATTTGAAAATAAGGTTTTTATAGTGCTGGTGGAAAGACATCCGAATACTTTGTAAATTGAATGTCATTAATATTCTTTTTTAATTGAATTTTAAAATTTATATGTAGCTATTTAAAAGAATTGCCAAAAATAATAGTGTTCTTATGAAATTATTCGTAACCCTCAGTTGTAACAAAAAGTACGTGATGAACTAGGAAGTTTTTAGGAAAGTCCTTTATACCTCAGTCAATTATTATTCTCAAACATTTATTAAAATCGAGAATACTTACGAATATGGGAATATTTTTCATGTTTCGTCCTGTTTCTTTTTTGTACAATTTTTTCAACACCATAACTTCCAGTGTCTTGTGAATTATGTTGATCCTTTGATTTTTTGGTAGAAGAACTGCTCTGGAAACAAAAATAAATAGGATTTATATAAAATCAGCTAAATTTTTTAATTCAGATAATATGATTTATATGGATCAGTCTAAATCGTTGATTGGGAAGGATAGTATGATAAGTCAAAAATGGTTCATTTTTAGTTTATATCAGCAAACTACTCAGAATGAATGGATCTATTATGAAGAAAAGTATTGTAAGTGCAGTTTAAACGACAAGCACTAGAGAGCTCTGTGACCAAGTATGGCATCTCCCACTTCCACACAACCGGTGTGGAGAAGACTCGGGCACTCGGGTCGGGTAACTCAGTTGTCTACAGTTCGTGCTAAGCTTAGGTCATTTTTATTTTAATCTATACTATTATAAGTCAAAATATTAACACTGCTTGTATCTTATTAGTGAATATTTTTGGAGCAAGAGAATTATATTTCAAAATATCATACTCTTCTTTAACAGGTAAGCACTTATTTTTATTATAATTTTCGTCAGTATGATGATTACAAATAATATGATAAATAAATACACCTGTGGGCATTTTATCTTTATTTCATTTTGAGTTAACATAGTTTTGAATATAATTTTGCGCTAAGTATAACGTGATATTTTTAGTTAACATTGTCTTCAACATAATTTAACTCAAATCCAAGAAATTATTTCGTTTTATCATTCTATTCCTTAAAACATTTTTTTCTTTCTAGATACTTAATAACGCATTGTTTTTCACATACGCAGGAGAAAAAATTCGTGTTTGCAAATCCTTCTTTATGGCAACTCTTTGCATTAACTCTCAAGTAATTAAGACCATTTTACGCAAACAAAATAATGAAGTAAATGGAATAATACAGGCAGATAATCGAGGTAGACATGAAAAACATAGCAGTGTTCCTGAGGAGTTGAAAGAAGTGCGTAGTCATATTCGATATATTCCTCGAATGGAGAGCCACTACTGCCGATCTCAATCAAAGAAAGAATACATTGAAGGAGGAAAAACTATTGCCGACCTGCACAGAGATTATGAGCAGCGTTGTAAAGAGCTCGGGAAACCTATCGTAAATTACTTGATGTACTCCAATATATTCAAAAGAGAGTTTAATTTATCTTTTTTTTTATTCCAAAAAAAGATTAGTGTGATTTTTGCCAGGGTTTTACTAATGCCTCCGAGGTAGAAAAAGAAGAACTTCAGGAACAGTACAATAACCATATTGAAGACAAAGAACTGGCAAGAAAAGAGAAGGATATGCAGGCAGCATTGCCATGTCCACAAGGGGGCTCGTCTTCTTTTTATTATGTATCAAAACTAAGTGTGTATAATTTAACATTGTACCAGCTTAAAAGTAAGGAAGCAATGTGTTTTATGTGGCACGAAGGTCTTGCTCACAGAAGTGCAAATGAAATGGGTTCGTGCGTTTGGAATTATTTGCAGTCTGTGAACGCCAAAAATACTGAAATGGTAGATGTTGTATTTTATACTGACAACTGTTTCGGACAAAATAAGAACCGCTTCGTATTTGCTTTATACGTCTATGCCTTTTCTATTCTGGAATATATTAGGTTCATCACCCATAAATTTTTAATTAGTGGTCATACTTAGAACGAGGGAGACCACGTTCATTCTGTTATTAGGACGTTCAATTTATAGAACATATAGTGTTATAGAACGTTTAGGTACCAGATAAATACAGGGTGTCCCGGAAAATAGTGCGTTCCTTAAAGGTATAGGTAGAAGGCACCATGTAGAACAAAAAACTCTTATAACATTTTTTTCTAAATGCAACCGTTTGACCACAAAATTAAAATACATTTTGGTATGAAAATTTAAATCTGACAACTATGTGCGGTACGTAAATTTAAGCATAGACAGTCCCAGGTAAATAGATAGAAGATAGATAGTAAACAGATAGTTTTAAAGAATCCTGTTTAGTGTCAATGCCGAAAATGTTTTCGAATAGTGAGTGTATTACCTATTATGTTATTACCTATGAATGGTGTTTGTGAAAGGTTACTTGAAATATCTATTTGGTATAATAATTATTTTCAAGTAAGTACAACTTAGTTATTTCAGTTCACAAGTAAACAAATTACTGAGACATTATCTGGTGTATTTAAGTTTCACTGTAAACTATTAAAACTATGTAATTCAGTTAAAGCACTCAGCAATACTCAGCATTCAACCCATTTAAACCTTACTAAATACATAATACTAGTTCAGTTAAAAGATGTGTTTTTATGTTAAAAGATGTGTAATTCGTTTAAAATTATGCAATAGGTATTTCAATACATTTCAAAAGAAAATAATTTTAGTAAACAAATAGTAAATACATAAGTATTACCTACTATTAGGTTGGATTATTTTAAATACTATAAATCACAATCACAAACGAGTTCTTATTATCTGTTATTATTCCGTAGTGCGTACGATGTTGCCAGTTTATTAAAATTTCCAAACATTAAAATACAGGTATATGGAAAACAATGTTAACTTTTTTTTGGAAACGGTTAACTTTAGAAAAAAATGGTATAGGACTTTTTTGTTCCAAATCATGTATTCTCTGCATACCTTAAAGGAACGCACTATTTTCCGGGACACCCTGTATGTAACATTGGTTAGACAAGCAAAGAAGAATGGACATCCATTCAACGTACATGAAATGGGTCATGAGAATTTTTTTGAACTAAAACAACTATCAAGTAATATGGGCATGAAGGATTCTTTTAAGACGGAAAAAGGTGGGTCAGTCCCTCTCTCAGGAATATGCGTTTTAAAAGTTACCCAAGAAAATCTTAGTCACCTGCTATATAAAATGTCGTACAAAGAACAGAAATTTTTAAAACCATAAACGATTTCAAAGCAAACGACGACTTCCATCAGCACGTGACGTTACTCTAAAACAAACTTACAAGAAGAGAGTGGGAATAAGTGAAAAAAAGAAAGATGGCCTGCTCTCTATTTTTGAAAAGAAAAAAAATGTAGCGGTTATGCCACAATACTATAGGGAGTTTTACGCTAACTTGTAGAAACTTTCATTTTTTTTAATGGGAGCCCAATTTTTTTTTTATATATTGGTATTGTACTAGAACTGCGATTTTTTTCATTCATTGTTGTTTAAACTCTAATGAAACATTTAAACTGTTCCGTTTTATTGTCCCTAATAACCTTATAATTGTGAAATAGTACAAAATTTTTATAAAGAAAAGTATTATAACTCAAAATGGGGATGAAAAATATGAGTTGGGGGTGGTATATGGATTGGATGTAAAACCCATATTGTCATTTAATACTGTAAGTTTTAATTATTCTGATGAAAAGGATATTTTTAATATTGTATTGCTTAAGTAATCCGATCTCGTAACCGATCTCAATCTTTACTTGACTTTTCTGTAAACTTAATGTTTTTGAAATATCATACTATCCTTCCCAATCAACGAAATATAAACTGTACAAAGTTAATTGAAAATTGTGTGGATAAACATTTATCAAATGGAAAAGTAAAGTGAAATTTATGCCACTTTGGGATTTTTTAAATACAGTGAATACAAAAAATAATATTGTGAAATAAGAAGTATATTTATGGGATTAGCGGTGTGTTCACAGCTATTGATCTGCTATATTGAGCAGCTATTGAGCTGCTATAGGTGAACTTAGCTATTATTACTCTGGGTTACCAGCCACAGACAGTCGCGCTGAGCATGGATAACATTGTGAGAAAATTAATTTTTATTGTAAAAGATTTCTGTTTTCCCTTCATTTTTAAGTTAATTTTTCATTTAATTTTCCATCTAAAGTTTTTGAAGTTATACTTCTTTACGCGCGATATGAGGGTGAATTTTTATATGTTAAAACCTACGATCCCGGCGCATGCGCATTATAACTTTGTTCAGATTGGATGTTCAAATGACATGTCAAAAATCATCCAATATGGCAGCGGTAGCGCAGCTGTGGTTTGGACGGTTGACGGTTTGGTTATGTATGGTTGTTGCGTTTTAAACTTTGTGGGAAGAGAAACAACAAAGGTTAGTTAATAGCTTTACTGCCTTTTTAAAAAGTTTTCATATTATATTTTTGAAGTTATACTTCAAAATGTTTTAATTTATGTATGTATCAGTCCAGAAAAGGTGTGGAAAGAATATATTAGTGTTTTTAAATATATTTTTCTACAAACGTGTTAAAAATGCAATTTTTAGGACTCCATAGGAGCGTTAAAAACGCTGCTTTAAGGCACTAGTGCTTTAAAATTTTTAAGGCACTGCAGTTAAAAGTGAATTGTCAAATTGTGAAACGCCAAAATATTTATATTTCATTTATTAACATTAATGTTAATAATACAACTTGCGCAATTTGAAAAAGGTGGTTTAAAAGGTTTTTTATTATAATTTTGTGTCTTTGGATTTGTCTTCCTTGGGCGTAAAATAATAAAACATCTATTTTTATATTTCACTTGTCACCGTGATGTATAATTATGTATATCTGAAAGGTAAGTAGCATGCGGCTTGATGGCCTTGTTGGTAGAGCATTGGACCAGAGATCAAAAAATCGTGAGATTGCGGGTTCAAATCCCGGACGATTCATATTTTTTTCTTTTTTTTAATATTAGGCATTGTTAAGTTTTGGTTAATTTTTGGTAATTATTGTTAATTTTTTGTATTGTAACTGTAAGTAGGTATATTTATTTCGTTGAAATTATATTATAATAGAAGTATAACTTCTTACGTGCGTACAAAGTACACACACATTCTTTTTTATGTACTTGAGAATAAACATTCATTTAAAATTTTTTATTTATTTCTTTCATTAATAAAACATTACAGTGGAACCTCGATAACTCGGATTAATCGGGACCGCGGCCGATCCGGGTTATCGAAAATCCGGGTTAGCCGGAGAATATGGTAAAAATTAATAAAATACGGTATACTTACAGACAAACTCCGTTAGAATTGAAATAGCATGAAATATATATAAATATGCACAGTACCTACACATCTAAATTACTAAAAACACGCAAACACAAATCTAAGCAAACGAAAGCAAACAATACAATACTGTATTCATACAGTCACAATAATCGAAACGATGTTTTGTTATTAAGTATGTATTAAGAACAGTGAAAATTAAGACCATTGATTAAAAAAAAAATTTAATTAGTCTTTCTTAAAGAATGCTAACACAGTTTGAAATAAAAAATAAAGGAATACTACAGACAGGTGCCTGTTGTTTCTGCCGGCTTGTGCCATGAGTCATTTTTACTATCGTATAGTTCAAATTACACAAATACACGTTATCTCTCAAATATTATATTACATACATACATTTTTATTGTTGAAATGTTTATCTGATAATTAACTATTTTGATGGGAAATAAGCCACAATTAAATTGAAAAAATAATTTTATTAACATTTCGACGCCCAGAACGGGTGTCATTGCCAAAATACAAAATATGTATAGAAAATCAAAATGTTTAACTGATGAAAATCGGTCCGGGTAAGCCGGACTTCCGGGTTATCGGGGGCCGACTTATCGGGGTTCCACTGTATTTAGAAATATACCATTAGATCTTTCACTTGCAATAGTTTTCTAATACTTACTCCTAATTCATTACTGGAACATTTCACAAAATTATTTATTATTAAAAAATAACACGATTTTATATTTTTTAACAATTGCTCATTAATAATTCTTTAATACATAGGCGTATTAACCATAAAAATCGGAGAAAATTATCTTGACTGAATTGGCATTTCAAATACTCTTTAAAGTTTAACTTGCATTTCCCAACATTAACATAATTTGGAATGTTCCAAATAATGAATCCGACCGACGATTTATACTTATATATTGAGAATTTCCACCTCTACCTCTACCAGTTTCATCTCTTTTTATTTTTATTTCACAATATATTAAGTTTTCCATCTTTTGCGTTATTTTGCCGGTTATTAGCGCTCTCATCACTGTATATTATATTATCGTTATGTTACAAGGTTGTAACAACAGGATTAGGTCAAACGTGTAATTTTTGTAGTGGTTATTTTTGTCAATGAAAAAATAACAGTAGTTTAAAGTGGCACATTTTATATTTTCATCAAATATGCATACATAGGTATATACAGAATTACTATGCGTAATGACATAAATAACACTCAGTAATGGAATTTCAAATTATATTAGGTATCACAAACCAAATGCAATCTGATAGTAGACTTTAATTATAATGTTTGTTGAAAAAGAGCTTATTATTACATATTCCCTCCCTAGAGTATTGTAATTGACGTGAGATACAAGTTTCCAACACATATGGTGCTAGTGACCCACAAATAAACAGATACTGGATTAATCTAGAAACTCTTTGTTAGTAATTCAAACCTAACCATGTAAAAAGAGAGAACATCAACATTAAATGTAAACTTTCTTTCAGTTTAGGATAACAGTTTTAAATTATTGTTAACAATTGAGCTAACCAAGTGTCCAAAAATCTTGAAAATATCTTGGATTAGAGATGTACAAGCACAGGTGCAGGATCGTAAATAGAAGAACTCTTGCTTTAATATCGAAATATCAATATTGTGCCTCAAAACAAAAACTGTAGAGGACAAAGGTACTAACGAGAAAAATGAGCTGACATATAATTTCACTAAAGCTAAATAGTGCAGTCACTGAAAGTTTTTAGAAGGTAATTAGAGGATACCCCAAAGAACAAAGGTGACATGATGCCACTCCTTTTCGGGGGTGAAAATTATTTTATTAAAAATAATACCATAAGTCGATAGAGGGACAAATTATAAGCAAAATTTTTTATATAAAGTTATTAAAATAAATCAACACTTTTTGAGTTATTAAAGATCAAAGATTTTATTTTTTCGTACAAAAATGCATGTTTTAAATCAGTTTTTCACGTATAAATCAAAAACTATAAGCTTTTAAAAAAAGTTGTTATTACTGAAATTGAAGATAATACGAAATTGAATACATTCCTCACATAAAAAACTAAACTAATGTTAGCTCAAAGTGAGTTATTGGCAATTGAATGTGTATTTTTTTCGACGAGTACTCAAATCTAATTATTCAAGCTTAAATAACGGGAAAACGATGCAATGTATAAAATATCCCTGCTGAACATTTGTCAAAGTACTTCGGAATACCTATCAAATGAGCTTCAGAACAAGGTAATAGCGTCAAAATTATGTAAGTTATAATGAAAATATAAGAACCGTTTCGAATTTTTTAGGAAAAAGTGAAAAATAAAACATACGCCATTTCCACAAAAATTAAAATTTATAGTAATCCTTACAGGAACTTCTTTATATTAGCATAAGTAATGTTTCCGATAATTTTGTCCGGTGTAGAATGCATATTTTTGAAAAAAAGGTATAATTTTAAAAAATTATAAGTTTTAAAATTATTGTAATTCTCATATTCTTTTGATAATACTCCAAAAATACTCACTATACGTAAAAAATTATATATGTATAACCAAATATTCGTTTTTACTCTGACAAATATTTTACCTGTTTTAGTATTTCAATAGGGTAAAAAATAACCGAGATAGAAACGTTTAAATCTTAAATTTTGCTGTGGGAACCATGCAACGGGGGCCATTTAACCTTTTATTTTTAAAAAGTAAGCGGTTTAAAAGATTAGGTTCAACGTGCTTAAATAGCACTTGGAATTAATTTTGACACAGTTTTTAGATGAACCTAAAATCGTAAACACGAACGGAGTGATTAAAAAAAATCAATAACATTTTTTGGAAAAATTTTTAAAAGATAAATTTTGAAAAAATTTTGGAGCATAAATTTTAACGCTATCAACATTTTCGGCGGCTCATTTGATAGATATTTTTAAGTACTTCGACAACTTTGACACTTTGATGTCCCGTTATTTCAGCTTGAATACTTAAAGTTTTTTACTCTCCGAAAAAAATATACATTCAATTACCTATAAGTCACTTTTAGTCAACATTAAAAGATTTTTCTGGTAACAGCTTTATTTCATTTTTTATTAGCTTCAATTTTGATAATAATATCTTTTTTGTAAAAACTTACACTTTTTGAGTTATTGATGAAAAATTATTAAAAACATGCATTTTTCTCAAGAAAAATTAAAATCTTTGATCTTTAATAACTTAAAAAGTTGTGATTTATTTTAATAACTTTATATAACAAATTTTGCTTGACATTTTTCCCTCTATCGAATTATGGGATTATTTTTAATAAAATAATTTTCACCCACGGGAAGGGGTGGTATCCACCCCCAGGGTAAAAGCGCAAGTTGGCACCATGTCACCTTTGTTCCTTAACATATCCTCTAACCACTCACCAATTTTCATGCAAATCGATGGAGGTTCAACGAAATCGGAGGTAATAGCTCATATCCACCTTCAATGACTCCACTAAAAGATAAATAAAAAAAAAACGTATAACTAGAACACTTTTGTATGAGATTGTATGTTTTGGATGATTTTTTATATGTATTTTGTAAATGAGAAAAAAAAAATAGTAAACAAGAGTACAAAAAAATATATAGTTAAATGAAAAAAGCTGAAACCCCTATTCTAGATGAGCTTTAGAAATAAATGTAACAATAACTTAACTTAGAAACTGGTGCATTGTTTTTCTACAAAACTACTACATTATGAAGTTTGTAATTTTACTAAAACCTTTATCTCGCTGAAAACACGTAATACCAAAACATTTCGAATTTACCTTTCGAGTAATGTACCAATTAAAGTACCGAGTGCTTACCTACTTAGTACGTAGTACTTAGCTCTCTTGTGTACAGCGCCTGCAGTAATTTTTAAGATTATATTTTTGGCAAGATAAAAATCAATTATCCTAGTCAAAATATTCTTACTTGTACTTGAAGGTTTATGGTTCATTATTTAGTAGTTTAAAAAAATTAGTAAGTCATTATTTAGGGCATTGTTTAACAAAAGGTTTGAAATAACTCGAAAAGGAAGCATTTTTCGAAAAATTGCGAAGAGAGATGAAGTATTTATTTCTACAATATACGCCTAATAGTTATTTTCCTAACAAGTGCAGAAAGTCATTCTTTCCCGCACGCGACTGCAGTTTGCCGAACGACGGGAAGCGGGAGTTCAGCAAGCAGTCGAGTGCGGAAAAGAGACTTTCTGCAAGAGTTAGGAACAATATTTTTTCTAAGAGTCTTTAAAAAATTACCAAATCTTAATCAATTAATTTAATTAGTATGAAAATACATACACAAATTAATTCTTTAACAAGGTTGTAAAAACCCAACTTTCAAAATAATTAGTTAGCATGACGACGAACTTGGTTTCCATGACGATGATTCAAAACGACTGTTATTGTCTACCGATTTGACTTTCGAATATTATGTCAAAATAATTTTATTTCATCGAATTGTCGCGTTAATTTCATTAAAACAGGAACACAATAAGATATATTTTAAATAAATTAGTAAATAATATCTAAATATTAGTTTATTGCATGTATTATAATTACTTTAAGGCCATATTAACATATCTAAATTAACACGCGTGCGGAAAAGTAAAAACCGCGTGCGGAAAAGTAACACGCGTGCAGAAAAGTGAAACTTTCTAAACAAAAATGCGTGCGCGAAAGTAGATATTTTTGCACGCTCGTAGAAAAAAAATTTATTAGAATTGAGTCGGGAAAATGTCCTTTTTTCCTTATTTTTTTAATAATATCAATTTCCGACTAACTTAAAAAAATACATTTTTTCGGTCGATGGCAACTTCAAGATTTGAGGTAGCTGAACTTCAGGACGTATTAAACTCATGTGAGGGTCAAAATTTGAGAGTTATGTAATGGTGCCTAGTGCTTAGTATAGGATTATTTTAAACATCCATGTTATTTAAACAATTTTTGTCAATGTTTCCATGACTAACATTTTAAAGGTCTTGACCCATACAGCGATGAGCACGCTAATAACCGGCAAAATAACCGAAAAAATGGAAAACTTATTTAAGTTGTAAGATAAACCGAGATGAAACTAGAGGTGGGAAATTAAGCGATAAAACCTATAATTTTACATTTT
The DNA here is from genome assembly GCF_917563875.1 of Diabrotica virgifera virgifera. NCBI lineage: Eukaryota > Metazoa > Arthropoda > Insecta > Coleoptera > Chrysomelidae > Diabrotica > Diabrotica virgifera. The sequence goes on from NC_065451.1 coordinate 57,529,963, forward strand.
ACTGATTCTTTTCCACGTTTAGACGTATCAGAGGAGTATGTCAGCCAAAACTGTCACTCTCACAGTGGTAGTTGCCAAACTCGTCCGATACGTGTAAAGGTGGGAACGAATCAATATAAGTTAAATTTATAGGTTTCTATCGCTAAATTTCCCACCTCAACTAGTCTCATCTCTTTTATCTCAGAAGTTAATATATTTCCCATTTTTTTGCGTTATTTTTCCGGTTATTAGCGCACTCATCACTGTATATTTTCAATTTTGATGGCTTAGTATGTGAATATCCTGTTCAGCACTGATGATGATCTGTATTAAGATCGAAAACTTTTTGCATATGTGATGTAGCCCTTTAATGGAATTTTAATAAATTATATATACCGTTTATAAAGGATTTTAATTAATTTTTTGTGATATATGGTATCCAGCAAGCTACAGGAAAACATTTTTCCTTGTGGATTTGTAAATTTGAACAATAACGATTTTTCATGAAACTCCAGGAGATTACATAGATGCCGGGCGCATCTAAACATTCCGTATATGTATTTGGAACCTAGGAGTTTTCTATTGGTTCTTTGCAGCACGCGGTCATGTTTTAACCAATAGGCGGCGAGGTTCCAAATGCATATATGAAATGTTATTCGGTGCCCAATTCATATACGGAATGTTAAATATTCGTACACCGATAAAGATAAGCTTTTATTAGAGTCTGTTAAAAGGATATTGATTTTAAAATATTTGTTACTGTATTATTAAATAAAAATAAAACAATTATAGTATTTGGAATGTTATTTGGTGCGAAATTCATATACGGTATGTTAAATATTCGTAGAATAAAAAGACGATTTTTATTAAAGCCAGTTAAAATGAGACTGGTTTTTAATAGTATATTATGCAACGAGCATTAAATGATGGTCACTATGAAGCGAGTATAAGGGATACGAAACGAGCCGCCTAGCGGCGAGTTTCGTATAGTGTACGAACTTCATAATGATAATTAAATGCAAGTTGTATACACGATTTTTTCTATGATCATTCACAAAATATATATTCGAATTTATTAATTTTGTAACGCAAACAAATTAAGTAGTTTGTCAGTCTGACAGCTTGTTTACATATTGAGAACTGTCAAAGCGTATGTATTTGACTCGCCATTCTATTAGTTAAAAATCTGTATCTTAATGAAAATCTGCATCATAATGAAGTTCATTTTGATACAGGTAGTGACATCATAATTGATATATTATAGTATGAGAATAGAAAAATTATTGTTAATGTATTATTGAAGATCCACAAGTAAAAAGGTTTTCCTGTAGTTGGCTGTATACCATATACTCGTAATACAAAAAAAACGAATAAAGTCCTTTATAGAAGGCCTTTATTTAAAATCCCCAAAAAGGGCTACATTACAGAACTAGTTTTCCATTGGTTGACCAATCATCATCAGTGCTTTCCTAAAATAAATATAACCTTATAAAATGGTGCAAAGGTTTTAAAATTTTGACTACGGTTAAAAAAAGTTGTGGGTTATACTCCTGTAATCTCACATGCTAACCACCAAAATACTTGTAATTATGTAATATGTATATGTAAATAAAATTTGTAATATTATATTTTGGTGGTTAGCATGGTAAGGTCACGTGAGTATAACCTGCAACTTTTTCTAACCGTAGTCAAAATTTTAAAACCTTTGCATCATTTTATCAGGTTATATTCATTTTAGGAATGCACTGATGATGATTGGTCAACCAATCGAAAACTGGTTCTGTGATGTAGCCCTTTTCAGGGATTTTAAATATATACCTTTTATTAAAGACTTTATTCGTTTTTTTTTGTATTATTAAAGAATTAAACATACTAAACAACACGCGCAAGTCATTAATAATTCTGAGAAAGCGAAAGCTTAGTATCTCTCGAATCTATACCATCTCATTTATGAATTTCGCACCAAATAACATTCCAAATACTATAATTGTTTTATTTTTATTTAATAATACAGTAACAAGTATTTTAAAATCAATCTCCTTTTAACAGACTCTAATAAAAACTTATCTTTTTCGGTGTACGAATATTTAACATTCCAAATATAAATTTGGCACCGAATAACATTCCATATATGCGTTTGGAACCTCGCCACCTATTGGTTAAAATATGACGTCGTGCTGCAAAGAACCAATAGAAAACTCCTATTAGGTTCCAAATACATATACGGAATGTTTAGATGCATACCGGGCACTAGGTACCTCGTACAGCATCGCTGAAGCAATATTCGTGTTCACCGACCACAAGAACCTCGGGATAACAAGTTTCAACGTTTTTCAAAATGAATTTCCATTAAAGACCAAGAGACAACCTGCATACCGGGATACCGGGCACCCGATACCTCTTACCTCTTCGGCGGCCCAATATTCCTTTTCAGCGACGTCAAAAACTTCCCGAGTGCGAAAATTGAACTCATTCCTATGATCATTTTCCGACTTGTGAATTTTTATTTTTTGAACACTGTGAGATGCACTTTGGAAAATGCATTTTCTGCCTATAGTCCCTTCTTTAACGGTAAAATATTGCAAAACCTCTAAATTTTAAAGAACCGCTTTAATTGACATGAAATTTGGCATACACATAGCTAACAAGTCAAAGAAAGAAAAAAAGTGATATTGTGCCGATATATGCTTTTGCCCCGGGGGTGGTTTTCACCCCTCTTGGGGGTGAAAAAATATTCGTCCAAAGTAAGTCCGGAAATGGATAAACTGACTAATTCTAAGTAACTTTTGTTCTATAGAGTTTTTTCACTAAGTCAATATTTTTCGAGTTATTTGCCAGTAAATATGTTCATTTTTTCAACAAAATACCACGCTTTTAGACGGTGTTTTGCAAATAACTCAAATAGTAAGTATTTTGTCGAAAAAACATTCTTAACAAAAATATAGCATGTAACAAATTTAAAAAATGGTGTATATATCACCTCTGTATACCTAGTAGAAGCAGAGTTATAGCTAATTAAAAATAGGTTCATATTCGTAAAATTCCAAATGGAATACTTTAACGTGAAATAACCAAAAATGAAGCACATTTCGGGGAAACTTATTACAACTTATTTAAAGTGTTTATAAAAAGCTTCATTTTTGTTTTATAAAAAAAAAATTCTAGCATCAAAAGTAAACAAGTTACGCTCAAAATAAAGTTAGTCCCTTTTTTTGGTAAAAAAATCGGGAAAATCACCCCCTAATTAGTATCTCAAATGAACTTAATCGTTACGACTTCACAAGTCTCTTGACTCGTGTATGTATTGTTTATATGATCTGTAAGTTTCGTCGGTTCAAAGTCCTTATTTTTGAAACGGCTGTAGTTAAAAGGGTTGAACGAGTCACTGATCACGAATGTATGCAAATTTAGAAACACCAAATCTTAATCAATGTTTGTCTAACAGAGAAACCAAAAAATACATGATATTCAGAAAAGCAATGCTGACTTTTTTTGTTTTTCGAGATTTTTGGTATCTCTAACAATTTTTAAGTTATTTTGAAAAAAATTATATTTTTCAAAATTAAAATTTTTAAAAATTTCACTTTAAAACCAAACTTTTTCAAAAATAAGCACGTTGAATCGATGAAACTTACAGATCATATAAACACAACATAAGTAAAATAATTTGTGGAGCGGTAACGATTTATAACATTTAAGTTGCTAATTAGGGGGTGGTCTTCCCGATTTTTTTTTGCCAAAACAAAAGGGACCAACTTTATTTTGAGCGTAACTTGATCAAATTTAATGACAAAAACTTTTTATAAAAAAAGAAATAAAGCTCTTTTTAAACACTAAAAAAGTTATAATGGATTTTCCCCAAAAAGTGCTTAATTTTTTGGATATTTCACTTCTAAATATTCTATTTGAAATTTGGTGAATATGAACCAATTTTTCATTCACTATAACTCTGGTTTTACGAGGTCTAGAGGCCTAACGCGTACACCATTTTTTTTACTTTTTTACAGGCCATATATTTTCTAAGAACGTTTTTTTCGACAAAATACTTACTTATTGAGTTATTTGTGAAAAACCGTCAAGGTGTAGTTATTTTGTTAAAAAATGAACATATTCACTCGCAAATAACTCGAAAAGTGTTGACTTGACGAAAAAGCTCTATAGAACAAAAGTTACTTAAAATTAGTCCGTTCATCCATTTCCCGACTTATTTTGGACTTATATTTTTTCACCCCCAAGAGGGAGTGAAAGTCACCTCCAGAGCAAAAGCACATATCGGCAAAATATCACTTTTTTTCTTTGACATGTAAGCCATGCGTATGCCAAATTTCATGTCAATCCAAACGGTTCTTTAAAATTTAGAGCAAAAATCGTGAAAGAATGTACTACTACAAAAATGCAATTTTCATAACGATCCAAAAGGTTTCATAACGATCCGTATTACTTTAAAAAATGTAAGTAAGAGGTATTGCTTTATTTCCTCGAATAATAAAAAATAAATCCAATTTACAGGTGAAATGTTAAAGGATCACTACCTTTAAAACCATTACATATATGAAACCATTTAATCAGTTTGTAGTTTGCAGTTTATTTTTCGCACAAAGGCTATAGCGGGATAAGATGGTCAAAAATGCCCCCACACCGATCAGCCCCGCTAATTATGTTTTCGATAAAGGATATAAAATTATGCCCTCATGCAAATTTTTAGTTTCTTAGAGGTCCTAGAACGTCTTACATCGAGAAAAGAATAATTTTTAGTTTTTATTTTTTTGTGAGCGCAATTTTACTGAAAAAATTGAAGAGGTTGTATCTTTTGAATACAAAACAAACTCATTTTTTTCAGATTTTTGTAATAAAAAATGAGCCCAGGAAAATTTTTTCCGATTTTCAAAAAACTTTTAGGTTATGATAATATGATTTGGCCAACTTTTAAATAGTAATTTTTTGTGTACTTTTTGCCGTTCTTTTAAATAGCAGAGACAAAATTTTTAATATCTGAGCGGAAAGAACGAAAAGATCGAAATAATCGTTTTTGGCTGTCTCGAGATACATCTCGGGACAGCCAATTTTAGGATTTAGGATACTGACTACAACAACTGAAAAAAAAAACTAAAAGTGTCAATTTTGTCATAAAATTTGGTATGTGGAGTTATAGTGATATTTGGAACAACTTTTCCAAATAACTTTTTTCGATATCTCTAACGCGGAGCAAATCGACTCGCATATCGAAAATTTACCCTGTTTGTGGATTCGCAGTAGGCCGCGTTTAAAATTTAAAGTTCAGTTGACTATTTTAAAAATTTTGAACCATCACCCTGTATGACTGTGCAAAATTATAAATATGTATATATTTTGATAGCCGAAACATAGTGGTGTCTTTATCTTAAATGCGACACACTTTATCTTATCAATTTGATAATATATTGCAACTAAAATAGTCGTATTTTTTATAGATTCAAAATATAAAATCAAAATGCTGACTAATTCACTAATTTTATCATAAAAAGTTCAAATTGATTGCATTGAAGTATTGAACCAATTAATGTGTAATAATATAATATAGAGTGAGTTATTATGTATGGAAACCCTCAATTATCTCGGAAACGGCTTGCACGATTTTTATAGATTTTGGTGGGTAGGGATTTTCTAATGTGGTCGATATTATAGTAATACTTACATTGTTGTCAGATCTTCTGTTTTTCTGAAAATCTAATTAACTTTCTTATTTTAAATAGAACACTCTGTATATTTTAAAAGGCTGATAAATTTGCTGAATATCTCGAGGAAACATTCCAGCCAAATGAAGGTGATAATACACTACAATGGGAAAATGTCACATAGGAAGAATGTGAAATTAAACTAGTAACTTCAAAAGAAGTGGCCGACAAAATTAAATCAAACATCAATCCCAGGAAAGCACCTGGGTTTGACTTAATTACTGGGGAAATCTTAAAACAACTTCCTAGAAAGGCCATAGTAAAACTGACATATCTTATAAATGCCTCGTACAGATTAAGATATATATTCTCAAGATACGGAAAGTGGCTGCGGTCATAATGATCCTTAAACCTGGAAAACAACCAAATACAGTATCACCGTACAGACCGATTTCTTTACTACCCATAATTTCACAGCTGTACGAGGAGCTTTGCTGAAAAGGCTGAAACCGCTTATAGATCCTAAGGCTCTAATTCCACCACAACAGTTTGGGTTTCGAGAAAGTCATTCAACTATCGATCAAGTCCATAGAATAACGGATATAATAGAGAGGTCACTGCATGGAAGGAAATAAAGTTTGCTCCGCTGTCTTCCTCAACGTGGCGCAAGCTTTTGAGAAGGTATTGTACGAAAGACTTAAATACAAATTAAGCAGGATGTTGCCAAGGCAATACACATAATTATTGTAATCTTATATATCAGAGAGAGTTTTTAGAGTTAAATAAGAAGAAGCCTACTCGGGACTAAAGAAAATCAATGCAGGTGTAGCACAAGGTAGTGTGATAGGACCGGTCCTATACCTATTATACACTACTGACATCCCTGAAGTAGATCATAATACAATAGCTACCTTTGCTGATGACACTGCCGTCTTAGCAGTAGGTGAAGACCATGAGGAAGCAGCAAGAAAACTACAAATCTCTCTTAACAGACTTAACAAGTGGACTAAGCACTGGCGAATTAAAATAAACGAAATAAAGTCAGTGCATATAAATTTTACAAACAAGAAAAAATAATACATTCCTGTTAACGTAAATAATACTCAGATATAATACGCCGGTAGCGCAAAATATTTGGGTATTACACTAGACGCTAGGCTACGCTGGGCTACGAGGGCCCATGTTAAAAAGAAACGAGAACAGCTTAACATGAAATAAAAAAAAATGTATTGGCTATTTGGAAGACAATCAACTCTCTCGATCTACAATAAAATACTTTTGTATAAACAGATTATAAAACCTATATGGACATATGGCATCCAGCTATGGGGCTGCGCTAGTAATACTAATTTAAACATCATTTAATATTAACAATATTAAATGATACTAATAATAATATTAAATAATATTAAATAATACTAATTTAAACGATTCCAAAACAAAGTGCTAAAGAACATTGTCAACGCTCCATGGTACTATAGAAACAGTGACCTCCATCTAGACATGGATACTGTTAACAACACCATAGAAAAATTTGCCAAGAGTCACCAACAACGACTTCTTCAACACGTCCATGTTGAGACCATCCAGCTCCTCGACAACACGGATCTAGCTAGAAGACTAAAGAGGAAGAAACCCTTTGAGTTAGTTAAGTGAAAAATAGTGCACGGGGCAAGTGATGGTACAAGTTAACATTTATGCAGTATATTAACAGAACCTAAGGGATACTATAGAGTTTGTCCTTATTCTTAAGTTTTTAGTAATAATTTAGGTTAGAAATAAGTTGCTCATTAATCACATTATTTGATCAGATTGTAATGTTCTTAAGCATCTTATAGGTGTTTAATAAATAAATTAAAAAAAATCAACATTACTTCGGGAGATAGTATCGTATCATACACTTTTTGGAAAGTTCTGCGAAACTTTGGCAACAGTGGCCATATTTTTGACATTATATAAGGTCAATATTGTGACAATATACTCATAGGCGCGCTAAATGGAATTAATAGAAAACAATTTTAATATAAGTAAATAAATATTTATAAAAATAGACCAAAATGGGTGAAAATTTTATGTTATCATAGGTATTTTCACGAAATAATAATAATTACAATATTAAATAATCATTTTCTTGTGAAGCGAAACAAGAGCCGACTTTTGAATATATATCTAATGAATATCCAATGAATATCTATCTACCTGAAAAAATTGGCACTTGTCCTGTAGTCAGGATCTCTGTACCTAAATATAGATTTATTACGAATTTCATATTCATGGAAAACAACTTTTCACACTTTTTTTTATTTATTAAAACAGTAGATTACTTCTTATATGTACTTACATTATTAAAATTTGTGGTGGCTCTAATTTTCATTTTCGCATAATTTTGGCACGGTTTTTAATGGACTTTTTCTTGGAAGTTTTGACTTTATTTTTCATTTTATGAATTTTTCCCATTAAACTATTGATAATATTTTTTGACTAAAAAATTCCCGTAAAACTTACTCGCATTAGAATTTGAAATTTTTTACGCAAAATATACTAACCTATAGGTAAAACTCACAATTAACAATAATCTATTTGTTCAAATAGTCCATTAACTTAGTTCTATTACACAAAAATATAATCAATTAATTATAAATAGACACTACTTTCCTATGGATCAACACTAACGAAATCTTCAAATAATACACTACTGCACTGAACATATAAAGATACACATAACAGAACAGATAAGAGAATCTTGCTATTACACTTAGAAATCTGACGCAGGTTTGTCAAAATGACAGTGACCATTTCTCTATGTTACCTAATCGTACCGCCATTCATTACTATATACCGAATATGTGTGCCAAATGTCTCGACAAAATATTCAAGATTAAAGCCGCAATCTTGGAACGCGTTTTCCGTTTTAATGACGCGCTATTGTAGCTTTTTAATAAATAGTTTGCAGTTTATATTCATACAAATTTCTAAAATAGTCCTGCTAGTTGACGACCTCAACTAATTACGTGTAATAGCTCTAGATTACCAGAACTTTGCATATGTCGTCAAAGCGGTAAACAATTTTATTAAATTAATGAGTTGAAGGTTGTGTTTGTTGTATTTGGAACATTTATATACAGTTGTAAATTATGTATACATGTACACCATACTAATCGCCTAGTTTGAAACTGTCTTTAATAATGTGAAACTCTCTGTCTTGCCATTTTCCCCTGATAGTGCGGCCGATATGTGACAAAATTGTACATTTAATGATACAAGCATATAATTTGGACCACATATACTACACATACAGTGCACTGGAATAAGTGTTACCCCCCGCCCCCACTAACTTATTTATTTTTAGCACGTAAGCAAAACGCTCGGACAGGTCGATTTTTAAAATAATCATACATTCCAGCGCACTGTATAAAGGTTCAAATTTAGAAACGAGGCCATCTCAGAGTTTGCCTTTTACAAAAATGGCGGGCATTCAAAATGGCGACTATACATATGTGACTAATAGCACCATAACTTTTGAAGGAGACATTCGATTTTAACCAAATGTATATAGGTTAAATTTTTAATGTACAAGATCGAGCTCTTGAAGCGGAAGAATAGGTTTACCAGAAGTTGTGTTTAAAGTCAGAGATCTAGTTTTTTTAAAGTCAATAGGATAAAAAATTTCAATGTAGAACTAATAATGTATAAATTTTTTTTATTTATGTTTTTTTTTTATTTTTTTTTTGGTAGTCAGTGTTATCACCTCTAGTCCTATGAAAGCTTCAGTTTGCGTGGGCACGCTCCTAATCAAAATTCAACATTTTGTTATGGTAGGTTGCTCCATTCTTCAAAAGCAGCTTATACTAGCCGTGCGGTGTTTTGTAGATTATCGCGGCGAGCTCTAATTTTTCTTTTAATCATATCACACAAAGACTCTATAGGGTTAAGCTCGGGTGAGCAAGCAGTCCACTTCAAACAAGGGATGCCTTCTGCTTCAATGATGTCTCTAGTCACTCTAATGGTATGTGGAGGTCCATTATCATGCATGAAAATTAAATTTTCTCCTGTTGCATCTCGCCAGAGCCTAACTACAGGTTATCAACATACCTGTGAGCAGTTAAAGTCGATTGGATGAAAATTAAAGGAGTTTTTTTTACGGATCGCAATTCCTCTCCAGAACATTATACTTCGCCTTGTATATTTGTGAACAAATCTGATAGTTTTCGTTCTTGCTTGTCTTCTTCAACCTCTAAGTATACGATTTCGAGGATCATCTGATTTTACACCAATCCTGACTTTTTCTGAAAATAGCACATTTTATCAATTTCAAATGTTCCAGGTTTGTTGGTGAAGACACCAATTTAGGAGACCAATCTTATGCTGCCTGGATAACTCGAGAACTCGTTACTGCCTCCTGCTGTATACTTCCTGGCACGAACTCTTCTTCTTATCGTTTCAACTGAAAAAGTTACACCTGTAGCTTCCAAAAACTGCTTTTTGAGCTGCAGGTGAGAAATGGTTAGGTGATTTCCAGCCGATTGGACAATTAAACGATCGTGGCGAGCCGTTATTACTTTTTGGCGACTTTCCCTTGCTTTATTTTTAAGCTTTCCTAGTTCCTGTTACCTAGGTTTTGGACAGAACGCCCTGTGTTACGCATAGCTCTACAGCTATGTCCCTCTGAGAACATTACTTTCTCCACAAGACCAATATCTTTCCCTGTTGTAAGTTCTATAACTAGTCCTGTTGGCAAGGGGGGGGGGTACAACGGCCTCCTGTATTCAGATGGACTTACCCAAGTTTTTTTTATGTATTTTGACCTGTAGAACACGAACTTTTTGGGTAGCAGTTGATCCGGATGTCGATAAGATTGTTATAAACCAAGAAGTTGAGGAATCACATAGCGATTTTTCGCAAAACAAAACATTTTTTTGTATTTTTTGGGCCATTCTAACCAAAAAATGTTCCTACAAATGTTTTCGTATAATGCATAGTTTTCGAGATAAACGCGGTTGAACTTTCAAAAAATCGAAAAATTGCAATTTTTGAACCCGAATAACTTTTGATTAAAAAATAAAATAGCAATTCTGCTTACCGCATTTGAAAGTTGAAGTCAAATTATATCGGTTTTAATTATTTGTATTGCTAAAAATTTATTATTTTATTGTTAAAAAAAGCTATAAACACCTAGTGCTTGAGTGATGTTTTCAATGATTTCTCATTTAAAATCGAACGAGTGGGTAGAAGAGGTAAAAGTGCAAGCGGGGCTATTTCTACGTAGCATGCCTTAAAACGCATGCATTAAAACGCATGCATTAGGCACGGGGAACACTATGTGTTTATAGCTTCTTTTAACAGTCAAAAAATAAATTTTTAGCAATGCAAATATTCAACAGAGATATAATTTGACTCAAACTTTTAAAGGCGGTAAGCAGAATTGGTATTTTATTTTTTATTCAAAGGTTATTCGGGTTCAAATATGGCAATTTTTCGATTTTTTCAAAGTTCGTAGGATGCATAGTTCTCGAAAACTATGCATCCTACGAAAAAACTTGTAGGAACATTTTTTGGTTAGAATGACACAAAAAATACGAAAAAATGTTTTGTTTTGCGAGAAATCACTGTTATGTGATTCCTCAACTTCTTGGTTTATAACAATCTTATCGACATCCGGATCAACTGTTACCCAAAAAGTTCGTGTTCTACAGGTCAAAATACATAAAAAAAACTTGGGTAAGTCCATCTGAATTAAGAAGGCCGTTGTACCCCCCCCCCTGGCGACAGGACTAAACCCCACATGAGGCATATTTTCGTATTTGGACGCAAAAGTTAGTTTATTTATTTTCGTTCAATTTGCAACTCAAGCAAATAACCTATACCGTACCGAGCTGTACTATCTGATTGTCTTATCGATTTGTTTATTTTCAATAAAAACCTTTATTCTTCGCAACAATAACAAGTTTTTTCAAAAAAATAAATATTGCTTTGAAATACATGGTGATTACATATAAGTTTGGGTGTGTGTATTATCTCAGCACTATAATAAATGAAGAGTGGATCAACAACCAAGAGATACGAGCTGGTATCGGAAAATCTAGATCCACCTTCAACCGGATGGGTCTTTCTTCAAGAGCCACAATCTCGTGGCATAAAAGTAAGAATGTTGCAACGCTACCTCATCTCAGTTTTTTATGGTGTTTAATGGTGTTGAAAATAGTTTCAATAGAGTTTGTATTAATAATATGGCTTTGACAATATTTATTTATTTAATTGATGGATTCGACCGTTACTTGATGGAAGTTCATTTTATCTCACAATAAAACACTGAAAAACGTTTGTTTTTCTATACTTCCACAAAATTTATTACAACTATGTTATTACTACAGCTGTTTCGGCAAAGTGCCTTTCTCAAGTGATATATTTTACAATGTGTTTGCCTTTTTAAGTCTTTAACTGAAGAGGTTGAGGAGTGGGGAGCTGTTTGTCTCGAGTTGGTCATTCAGAATTATATCTGTATTTTTCAATTTATTAATTTCCATTGATTCTAAAAGTGATAGCTTAAGGCCTTTATTTTGAATATGTAGAATTTGAAACTCTTCATTGAAAGAATGATTATGATCTAGAAGGTGAAGTGCGTATGTAGAAGTGTCTGTTTTTCTATTGTTGAAAGCCCTTTTGTGTTCTGCTATCCGTTTGTCAAAAGTTCTGCCAGTTTGACCGATGTAAGTTTTCGGACAGTCACCACAAGTTAGTTTGTACACACCACTCTGTAGTTGCTTTCTCTTTCGGCTTTTATTGTTTTTAATATGTTTGCTTAAGTTGTTGTTAGTTCTGAAAGCTGGTGTTATTCCTTTCTTTTTTATGTATCTGGCTATTTTTGTTGTTATTTTGCCAGTATATGTGAGAGAGCAGAAGGTACTGGGTTCTTTCTGTGGTGGTGGATACACTAATTTCAAGGCTTTCTTATGGAGTTTTTGGTTTACAATGTTGTTAACTGTTTGTTCGTTATAGCCATTGTTTACTGCTATTTGTCTAATGATATTTAGTTCTGTCTCGAAGTTATTTATTTATTTATATCTACTTGAAAAACATGTCGCTAATTAATCATTTGATCTGAAAACACGCCTGTGTCTGCCGTTAATAATAGTAAATGCACAAACTGTAATGTGAGCAATGTAAATAAAGGCAGCTTGGGTCAAATTTCAAAACAAATATTGATAAAAACATTTGCGGAAATTATAATCATTGTCCATTTTCTAAGCGTTCACATAATGAAATTATGAAGTTGAATAATTTAATTTTGAAGATGTGATCAAAAAACTCAATACATTATTATTATTACGGTTAAAAATTTTGTAGTAACGTTTGTTGGGTTTTGGTTATTTAGTAACCGATTATTTTGTCCTTGGAGGATGTATAGTTTGTAAGTTTGGATGTATGTATAATATATGCTTTTTGCATATGTCAGTGAGGGAAGATTTTTGTTGTAGAGTTTTTGTTTTTGAATGCCTTGGTAGCAAATAAACAACGTTCACTCTTTTTCAATAACGATATTTGGAGAAAGCACTTGAAGCCTGGCCGGCGATTTAAATTCCCAGTTTTTAATTGAAAATGGTAGTTTTTCGATCCTTTGATGGGATGTACTGTGCATTTTTTTGTTGAGGTTTCCGTTGGTGTGCTGGAAATTTGGGGCACGTGAAGATTTTTGTTTGTAAAAACCTCAAAAGATTAATTTGATGTTAGTTAATGGCCAGGCTGAGAGTTGTTTAATGGACCTTTTGCATGTTAAAGGGTGTTCCGGTAGTACAATAATTGTATGTGTTTATCGATCCTGGGGCTTTGAAGAAGTCGTAATAGAAGTGCATTTATATTTAGCAGATTTAGTCAATTTTGAAGCTTTATATTTGACGTTTAACCATTTGACATTTTGACAAATTTAAGGAAGATTTCAGTGTGTTTATCCAGGCAAATGGTTGTGTTATTGAAGGAAATAAGGACGGTATTGTCCTTTTCATGATCATTTTTCAGTGCGTAACAAATGATAGGAAAAAGGGTAAGTCCGTGATAATACACATTTATGACATTTATTCTAACATGACATTTTAGTTAAATCTGACAGTTGTCACATTTTATTTTTAATTTGGAATAAAAACAAATCAAATGCGTTTCTTGCATTTATATAATGGTATTTTCTTTGATTTGTATAGTCTTATAAATTATACAGATTATATTTGTAATATTATTATCTAATTAAAAAAAATCTATCGACAACTAGAATAATCACCGAACTAGAATAATTACCAAAGTAATCAACGACGTGCCTTTTTTTCTGTCATATACAATTTAATACGTTAGAAAGAAATCGAAAAACTGTGACGCACTGAAAGATGATCATGAGAAATAGAATAACAGATTTTATTTTATTTTATGGTAGAAAACAAGAAGAAACAAGGTAAAATTTAGATTGGGTTAAATGGGTCTAAAAAGAGGACTAAAATAACAATTTCTTATAATTTATGTGAAGGAAACAGCTGGTTCTGGTTTATTTTTTTTGTTAAATTAATTACTTACTTTTATTCTTATAAACTGTTGAAATCAAAATGAATATTTATATGTAAAAAGGGACTTAAATTTATGTTAACATTACATTCTCCATAGTTATCTAGTGTTTTATTTGAACTGTCGTGTCTCATGCTCTAAATCAAACGAACTAATTAAAAACATAATTCTAACTGAGAAATAGCTGTGGTACATTTTTGGCGGCCAACTTAAGGGGATTTTCAACCACCTGAGATTTTTATTATTTTTAGATAGTTCAAGTAAGACATAGGTTACGTAGAGTTACAGGAGTATAAAATTTATAATCAAAAGTTAAATGTACTTTTATTTAAAGTGGGGTAGAAGTTTTCTTATCCTATTTTTTTGTGTATTTTAATTGCTCTAAAGAAAATGTCGTTTAAACTTGATATTGACCGTTTGGTCAAAGACGAACTTGAAGTTAAGTTGCAAATGAGAGGTATTGTTTTGACTAATTGTAAGGTAGAAGAGTTAAAGAGTACTTTGCGTAGTTGCCTAGTTTTAGAAAAATCTGGCAAAATCACTAACTTTGATTTACCCCCTGATATTCCTGCTGAGTTGACAAGTTGTGAAAATAAATTAAAAGAAATTCTGGATGTTGTTAATGCTTTTACAAATACTGCAAACCAAACAAGAAGGATTGAGAATAAGTTTGCACATCTTTCAGGTAGATTTCCGTGTTCACAATACAGACACTGATGAAATGTCAAAGCGTTCAACATTGTTAAAGAAATTTATGGATTTGATAGGTGAATATACTACTAAATCTAATGTTTTGAAAACTAGTAATGTTGTTTCTGTAGAGATGCCTACTGATCCTAATTTTTATCATCATATTGATTTATCAGGTCTTAATTTAAATGATCCTAATGGTAATTCTACCCCTACTCGAAATACTTCTGCACCGAATGTGAGTAACCAAACAAATCAAACTTCTAATTCAACAATTAATCCCATTGTTTCCTTGTCACCTAATAATTATTTTCCTTGAGAACCTGTGTATAAGTGGCGAATTAAGTATTCTGGTTAACCGCAAAATTTTTCGGTATTTCTTGAAGAAGTTGAGGAGTATTGTAGGTCACGTAATGCAAATAAAGTTCAGTTATTTTCTTGTGCTAGAGATTTATTTACTGGTAACGCTTTAGGTTTTTATAAATTGTATAGGGACTATGCTAGCAACTGGGATAGTTTAGTGAGCTTAATGAAGGAAGAATTTGCCCTTTCTGCAGATGAGATCTGGCAGGATATTCTTCATACTACTCAGGAATCTAACGAATCCATTGGTATGTTTGTTGCCAAGATGACCAGTAAGTTCGAACCAATGCCAACACCAGTTCCGGACAGTTTAAAAATGCAGGTGTTATTTAAAAATATTTTACCTTTTTATCAGGAAAGATTAACTTTAGTCGAAGTAAAGGCTCCTTTTGATTTAATTGACTTGTGTCGAAAAATTGAGCAAACTCGAATTAATATTAAGTCGTTTAAGCCTTTTTCTAGTAGTAGAGCGAATTCTTCTCGTCAGCACGTTGTACAAGAAGTAGAGGCGTTTGTACCAAAATGCTGGCGCTGTAATGAGTATGATCACGTGGTTAAGGACTGTAAGAGGCCAAAACGTGTGTTTAGATGCTTTGGTTGTAACAAGGAAGGTTTTACTAAAAATACTTATCCTCAATGTAATTCACAGAATCGTAGCAATAATTGGAGGCGACCACCGGAGATAGTAGACGACCGAGGTATCTCGAATCGAAATAGACAGTTAACGGTCGATAAGGACGAAGATAAGAAGATAAGTCAAAAATGAATAACCATTTTCAATTTCGTTGCAAAACGAAAATACAGCCGAACCATATTCTACTCCAGTCAGAGAGTGCAGCAAGCACCTCTACCGGTTTCGAAACTTATTAGTCTCTCATCAGGAGGCACATATGCTGCTCTCTCTGATCCAACCAAAACAAACCCCAGCGTGCAGTCCCGGATTGCAACGAACGAAATGGCATAGATGCCCTAGCGGCAACTGCTAGAAAAAAAGACTAAGTTTTCACTCTAATGGCATATAAAACAACATAATGCTATTCTACATCCCACCAGAATGAAAACAATGGGAACCTTCTCTGGTTACACCTCCGAGGCTTCTACAATTTGCAAGCCATACGGATGCTGAGACTAAGGAAGATGAGGGAATTCTACAATTTACAATTCACGTCCCATCTGCTCAGCGCGGTAAGGTTCCAACGAGAATGGTTCCCTTCCTACTCTAATCAGAGTAAATGTAAATCAAAAATGAATAACCATTTTCAATTTCGTTGCAAAACGAAAATACAGCCGAACCATATTCTAGTCCAGTCAGAGATTGCAGCAAGCACCTCTACCTGTTTCGAAACTTATTATTCTCTGATCAGGAGGCACATATGCTGCTCTCTCTGATCCAACCAAAACAAATCCCAGCGTGCAGTCCCGGATTGCAATAAACGAAATGGCATAGATGCCCTAGCGGCAACTGCTAGCAAAAAGACTAAGTTTTCACTCTTATGGCATATAAAACCACATAATGCTATTCTACATCCCACCAGTATGAAAACAATGGCAACCTTCCCTGGTTACACTTCCGAGACTTCTACAATTTGCAAGCCATACGGATGCTGAGGCTAAGGAAGATGAGGGAATTCTACAATTTACAATTCACGTCGAAAGGAACCATTCTTGTTGGAACTTTACCGCGCTGAGCAGATGGGACGTGAATTGTAAATTGTAGAATTCCCTCATCTTCCTTAGTCTCTGCATCCCTATGGCTTGCAAATTGTAGAAGCCTCGGAGGTGTAACCAGAGAAGGTTCCCATTGTTTTCATTCTGGTGGGATGTAGAATAGCATTATGTTGTATTATTTGCCGGTACAGTGAAAACTAATCTTTTTTTCATAATGATAAGTCTTATTCATTTAAGTTAGTTTTAGATTATATTTTAGCACAGACTAATGAAAGTGAATGTCCTTATGTAGAAGTTGATATCTTAGGTAAGACAGTATTCGGTTTATTGGATTGTGGAGCCAATAAAGTGTTTGTAAATATGCCTACATGGGAGATTCTACGTAGTTTAGGTGTACATTTAAAAACTGTTCCAGATGGGTCTTGCAGAGTTTCAGATGGTAGTCAGAGTCCTTTATTAGGTGTAGCTTCGGTGCCTATTAAACTTTGTGATGTTGTTAAGGTAATTGATGTTTTCGTTTGGCCACAGTGTAGACACTCTTTAGTACTCGGTGTAGATTTTTCGGTGCGAATGGGTATTGTACCAGATTTACGAAAAGGAGGGTGGTTTTTCTCTTTGGAAGTTATGATTGTTCCAGTGATTAATTCGATACAATCGGAATCTTAACTTTTACCAGAGCAACGCAAACAGCTTAACGAACTCGTTGATTCTTATTTTTCTAGTATCGATCCGGACAAATTAACTTGTGCTAATGTAGTTCAACATAAAATTGTAGTTAGTCAGCAAGAACCAATCAAGCAGAGGTTTTAGCCGGTATCACCAATTAAGCAGGAGATGATCAACAAGGAGCTGGACAAAATGCTGGAGCTTGGTGTTGTCGAACATTCACACAGCGGCTGGTCTTCACCAGTGTTGTTGGTACCTAAAAAGAATGGAGAATGGCGTTTTTGCGTTGATTTTAGGAAAGTAAATCGAGTTATTGAGCGTGATGCTTACCCTTTACCCTATATAAATAGCATTTTAAGTAAGTTAGGTGGAGCTAGATATTTGTCAACAATGGACATTAAGAGTGCCTATTGGCAGCTTGGTCTTACTGAAGAGAGCAAGCAGTACACGGCGTTTACTGTGCCAGGGCGTGGACTTTTCCAGTATTATCGTATGCCTTTCGGACTGCAGAACGCTCCATCTACCTTTCAAAGGTTAGTAGATAATCTATTAAGTCCTGAACTCTCTGGGTATGCTTTTGTGTACTTAGATGATATATGTCTTGCTACGTCAACTTAAGATAAACATGTCGAAGTTTTGACAGAAATCTTTGCCAGATTGAAAAAGCCAATTTAACCCTTAATAAAGAAAAATGTTCGTTCTGTGTGTCAGAACTTAAATACTTGGGTTATGTTGTTAACTCTAGTGGCCTGTCTGCAGATTCGGCAAAAGTAGAGGCCATTGTCAATCTTCCATGATCTAGCAATGTCACTGAAGTCAGAAGAGTCCTTGAAGTTATAGGATGGTGTCGTAAGGTTGTAAATAGTTATTCAGATCTTATTTCACCTATGTGCAGATTGTTACAAAAGAATAAAAAGTTCGTGTGGGACAAAGCTTGCGAGGAAGCTTTTCAGAGTATTAAAGACGCTCTTGTCTCAGCACTTATTTT
This sequence comes from Diabrotica virgifera virgifera, assembly GCF_917563875.1. NCBI lineage: Eukaryota > Metazoa > Arthropoda > Insecta > Coleoptera > Chrysomelidae > Diabrotica > Diabrotica virgifera. The sequence goes on from NC_065451.1 coordinate 57,548,515, forward strand.
GTCTAGTCCTAATTTTGACAAACCATTTTACGTACAAACTGATGCGTCAGCGTATGGTCTTGGAGCTGTCCTTACTCAAAAGTATGATGAACCTGAACATGTAATTTGTTATTTGTCTAGAACTCTAAATAGAGCCGAAACTATAGCAGTGTTGAGCGTGAATGCCTCTGTGTATTGTGGGCGTGTGAAACTTTACGAGCTTATTTAAATGGCTATAAGTTCTATGTAATCACTGATTGCTACTCGTTGTTATGGTTGGACAATTTGAAGTACCCTCAAGGACGACTTGGTAGATGGGCCTTACGTCTGCAACAGTTTGACTATGAAGTACTGCATCGCAAAGGTAAGGATCACATAGTTCCTGATACCCTTCCGCGAGCTTTAGAACTACCTGTTGGTAGTGTAGATATGATAAATTCTGTAGAAATAGATAATGTTAAAACAATAAACCCCGGATGTGACCAATATGATTTTTCTTCTACCAGTGATAAATGGTATAAGAAAATGTGTAATATTGTAAATAAAAATCCTTTAAAATTTGACAGATGAAGACTTGCAAATAATACCTAAGTTGTATAAATATATTGATCAAGATTTTCCGAGTTTAAGAGATGATTGTGAATATTGGAAACTTGTAGTTCCAAAAGATTTTCGAGATAAGATACTTCAGAGGTGTCATGATTCTTGTGTTTCAGGTCATTTAGGCATTTACAAAACGTTTCATCGTGTATCTCGCCTTTTCTATTGGCCTTTTATGAAAATGGATATTACCAAATATATAAGAAAATGTGAGGTTTGTTTAAGGACAAAGCCTGAACAGAAAAGTTCTGCAGGACATATGGGACAGGCTGTCGAACCCACAAAGCCTTGGGAGATCATCAGTATGGACCATTGCTCTTTTGAACCAAGCTGGTAATACTTGGATTCTGGTAGTTACTGATAAGTTCAGTAAATTTCCTCTTTAATTCCCTCTGAGAAAGGCAACTGCCACTTCTATAAGTAAAATTTTAAAAGAAAATGTATTCCTTTTGTTTGGTGTACCCAGAGTCTTAAAATGTGATAATGGAAGTCAGTTCAAAGATAATATTCTAAGATCTTTTTGTCAAGAGTTTGGAATCAGATTTCTTTTTACTCCAAATTTTACCCCTCATCCAAACCCTACTGAACGAATCAATCGTATCGTGAAAACCATGTTGTTGGCTTATATTAAAGATAATCATAGGTAATCAATTACTTTTAATGGGAAATAAGCCACAATTTTACCAAAAAAATGATTTTATTAACGTTTCGAAGCCCAAATCGGGGCTATCAAAATACAAACTTACTGCATTCTACCGAGGAATTTGCGACACAATTGGTTTCATTTAACATAATTAGAGCCGCTTCTTTGATTTTTCTCTTTTTACTATCTGATTCTTTCAGGACTATACTTGAATCTCTCCACTGAACTCTATGTTCATTATCCCATGCATGTTGACATATTTGAGATCTATCAAATTCTCTATTCTTAATATAAGACTGATAAAACTAAACAACAAAAGATAAAATAAAATAATAATAAGATAAAACTAACACACACCAACAGATATCTCAATTACAAATCAAATCACAACATCAACGTTAAGAAGGGAATCATTAAATCCTTATATGATAGAGCCAAAATTACTCGTTCTAACGAAAATTCATTGTTAGAAGAAAAACAATTGTTAACATGTGTTTTATTGAAAAATGATTTTCCATTATCGTTTATAAGTAAGGAATTGTCAAGACTGGATCGAATAGAACAGAACAACGTAGAACGGGATCATATAACATCCACAAGAAATAATACGAGGAAAATATCAATATCATATAAAATGATTATCCGAGAAGCTTAAAACAATAGGAAATAAATTCAACATTTCAACAACATTCAAAACAACAAACACATTGAGATCTATTCTATCTAAAACTAAACCTAACAGTGAACAAGAAAGAACAAAGAATTGTATTACTAAAATACCTTGTGAATGCGAACAATTTTATTTAGGTGAAACATCAAGACCATTAAACGTTAGAATAAGTGAACATCAGTCTTATATTAAGAATAGAGAATTTGATAGATCTCAAATATGTCAACATGCATGGGATAATGAACATAGAGTTCAGTGGAGAGATTCAAGTATAGTTCTGAAAGAATCAGATAGTAAAAAGAGAAAAATCAAAGAAGCGGCTCTAATTATGCTAAATGAAACCAATTGTGTCGCAAATTCCTCGGTAGAATGCAGTAAGATGTGGCTACCGGTACTGAAAGAGGAAGTCAATAGAAAGAAAATACCACGATTAGTAAGTCAATAACATATCGAGTTAATACAAATTTTATATTTTAGTATTACTCATTGTATATCTATGTATTATTAATATTATTTATAATTTAAACATATTAAAGTCAGAATTTGGTATTAGTTTTTTGAAAGTAAATTAAATGTAAGACCAAATACTTACGATGTCGGGATAGTATCACGAGGTTTTTTCCTGGTTTTCCCTTGTGATTTACTATGGAATCTCTAATGCGAGAATTTTACTGTCATCGTTACATTTGGTTGTCTTTTTAAAGACAGATCACATGCTATGATTTTTTGTGACGGTTATTCTTGAGTTGGGATTGATTTCATGTAATCGAATGAACTATCTTTTAGTAAAGTCGTCCCAGGAACGCAACTCATAAATATTGGTGGTATCATTTTAAAGTCTTCTACTTTAAAATGTATAATATACGTCTGAATTGCCAATATAAATGGGTCAGATTAAATAAATTATTAGAAAAATTTTTTTACTTAGCAACAACATTTTTGTTTATTTTAGTAGTATTTTGTATTTTGATAACGAAACCCGATTTGGGCTTCGAAACGTTAATAAAATCATTATTTGGGTAAAATTGTGGCTTATTTCCCATTAAAAGTAATTGATTATAAAAAATGCCACAAGAAAATAGCTTCAGAACAACATAATCATAGGTTGTGGGATGTTAATTTACCTGTATTAGGTTGTGCCATTAGAACTGCCAAACATGAAGCGACAGGTCAAACACCATACTTCATTAATTTTGGTCGTGAAATGATGACTCATGGAAGTGAATATCATCTAAAAATAGGGAATGAAGAAAATAAACAACCTGTTTATGATCGTTCAAAAAATATGAATAAGTTGAGAGACTGGGTTAAGAAGCGGATTGATAAAGCTTCAGATAACACCAGAGAGAGATATAATTTAAGAAGAAGTGATGTTCATTTTAAGAAAAATGATTTAGTTTGGAAAAAGAACTATGTTCTTTTTGATAAAGCTAATTATTTTACGTCTAAGTTTGCTGATAGATTTGTTGAACCTTTTAGAGTAAAGCGTAAGGTTGGTTATTGTACATATGAATTAGTAAATGATAATGGTAGGTCTATTGGTCACTGGCATGTGAAAGACTTGAAACCTCACCCACAGAACTCTGATAGCCACGTTGAATCGGATTCTGATGTAGATAGTGTAACATAGGATGTATTTGTGTAACAAGTTTCTTTGGGATCCATTTAAAGAAACTTAATTTTCTTTCCGGAAGGAAAGGTGGAGTTATTACGGTTGAAAATTCTGTAGTAACACTTGTTGAGTTTTGGTTATTTAGTAACCGATTATTTTGTCCTTGAAGGATGTATAGTTTGTAAGTTTGAATATATATGCTTTTTGTGTGAGTCAGACGATTTTTGTTGTAGACTTTGTGTTTTTGAATGCCTTGGTAGCAAATAAACAACGTTTATTCTTTTTCAATAACAATATTTGGAGAAAGAACTTGAAGCTTGGCCGGCGATTTGAATTCCCAGTTTTTAATTGTCGATTTAATTTTCGATCCTTTGGTGGGATGTACTGTGGATTCTTTTGTTGAGGTTTCCGTTGGTGTGCTGGAAATTTGGGACACGTGAAGATTTTTGTTTGGAAAAACTTCAAAAAGTTAATTTGATGTTAGTTAATGGCCAGGCTGAGAGTTGTTTAATGAACCCTTTTGCATATTAAAGGGTGTTCCAGTAGTACAATAATTGTATGTGTTTTAAGTAAAAAAAAGTACATTTACATTTAGCAGATTTAGTCCATTTAAGTTTTAATATTTGACGTTTAACCATTTGACATTTTGACAAATTTAAGGAAGATTTCAGTGTGTTTATCCAGGCAAATGGTTGTGTTATTGAAGGAAATAAGGACGGTAACAGATTTTATTTTATTTTATGGTAGAAAACAAGAAGAAACAAGGTATAATTTAGATTGGGTTAAATGGGTCCAAAAAGGGGACTAAAATAAAAAGGTTTTATAATTTATGTGAAGGAAACAGCTGGTTCTGGTTTATTTTTTTTTTTGTTAAATTAATTACTTACTTTTATTCTTATAAACTGTTGAAATTAAAATTAATATTTAGATGTAAAAAGGGACTTAAATTTATGTTGACATTACATTCTCTATAGTTATCTAGTGTTTTATTTGAACTGTCATGTCTCATGCTCTAAATCAAACGAACTAATTAAAAAAATAATTCTAACTGAGAAATACCTGTGGTAAAAATAATGTCAAGTATATATACAGTATATTTCACAAACTCTTTTGGATTATCGTTGACCGATTTGCTTTTTGTGCGTGTGGCTGGCCTCCACACCATGTAAAACTTTAGAGCCTACAAACCCCCACGGGCGACCATGGCTCTCCATGGGCTGTCAGCGGTCACCGATGATGATGATGACGATTTGCTTTTTGAAGTTATACTACTTGTTTAGTCAATTTTGGGAGTAAATATATATGTGCGCGAATTCATCAAAAATTCTTGGTACTACGCGCAGATGAAACGGTATACGTTTGAACGTTTGCTCTGATTGGGCATTACAATGACCTGTCAAAAATTATTCAATATGGCGGCGATGGGTAAACAAATGTTGTGTTTTTATTGTTGTGAGAACAGAGACAAAAGTAAGTTTATAATAATTGTAGTGACTTTTTAATGGTATATTATGCAACGAGCATTTAATGATGGTCATTATGAAGCGAGTATGAGGAATACGAAACAAGCCGTATGCGGCGATTTTCGTATAGAGTACGAGCTTCATAAAGATAATTAAATGCAAGTTGTATACACTATTTTCTCTATGATCATTCACAACAAAAAATATATTCAAATTTATTAATTTTGTAACACAAACAAATTAAGTAGTTTGTCAGTTTGACAGTTTGTTTACATATTGAGAATTGTCAAAGCGTATATATTTAACTCGCCATTGGTCACTGCGCGTGTAACACCTTTATCGCGAATGCCATATCGCGATTCTATTGGTTAAAAATCTGTATCTTAATGAAAATCTATATCATAATGAAGTTCATTATGATACAGGTAGTGACATCGTAATTGATATATTGTAGTATGAGAATAGAAAAAACAGTTTTTAAAAGCAAGAGGTACTTAATTGTAAATGTTTTAGTATTGTAATATAAAATTATATACAGTCGGAAAAATGAAGGAATACCCATGAAAGAACATATAAAACACGCTGTATTTTCCTGTCACCGTGTCATAAAGGAAATTGTCCAGCGCAAGTACATGTAATAAAAATTATTACATGTACTTGCGCTGGCCAATTTTTTGTGTGACATGGTGACAGGAAAATACAGTGTGTTTTATATGTTCGTTCATGAGTATTCTTTCATTTTTTCCACTGTACCTACCTATTTGGAAGATGTAAAATGTAGTAGCTAATGCTTTGATTTACACAGTTTGATTTTTAAGAAAATTTCTAATAATCTTCCTTTAATATTGCTTTCTTACTCTATATTTTGTTCTATTTTAATATTTTATTTCCACAAAAATCAAACTAATTTGATTAAATTCAGACAATAAGCAAATATAACCAACTGTCAACAAGTTTAAAACGTTCCGTTGGTGGGTTCTAATGGCCGAAATTTAACGTGCTTGATTTACAACCTACTGACCCTAATATACACGGGTTCGATCCCAAATGCAAATTTTATTTTAAATTTTTTTTTACATATTTTGTGATGGTAAGTATATCTATTATATCATTTTTTCAGAAAATAGGTATTTAGTTAAAATTTTTGCCAACAATATATCATTTTTTTGTGGAATTTTTCAATGTGTTTGTGTGTGTTTTATTCTTTTATTTTTTTAATTTTTAATATGGTTTTATTTAAAGTTGATGGAAAGTAGTAAGTATTAAATTTAGTTTATTATTGAAATAAAATATAAATTAAACTGTTTAAAGTATATTGATTTCGTTGAAATCATATAATAGAAGTATAACTTCTTACGTGCGTACAAAGTACACACACATTCTTTTTTCTTGGAGATATTATGACTATAATCCCTTTATACCACTCCATTAATAAGGGATTAATATCCTGTTTAATATAACATTTTCATATTAATTCTATGCATGTCAAAAAGTAATTAGACCACGAGAGAAATATTTTGAAACACTGTTACTCAGCTAGAAAAATTGAAAAAAAAATCTTTAAAATTAGCAAAAGATCGATCTAAAGGGGCTTCCGAAAAATATAGGTGTTCCTAGCCCCATTTAAATGGTTTTTCATTTAGTTTAATGATATTCACAGATAATGCTAAAGCTGGATTAAAGTTAATTTTCCAGGACGCGGAGGAAAACAGAAGGAGTTACTCTCCCCACCAATTTAAATTCCATTTTATGTACACGAAATATAAATTTGTATAAAATTGTTTATAACCACTTAAAAAATATGAAAATTGATATTTAAAAACAATATAAAAATAAATTCAAAAAAAAATATATAAAAAAACAAAAAAAAATAATAAAAAAAAGAAATAAATATTAAAAAACAATAAAAAAAAAATTCAAAAAAAAATATCTAAAAAACTAAAAAAAATAATAAAAAAAGAAATAGATATTAAAAAACAATAAAAAAAACAAAATAAAAAAAGCAAAAAAAAATCACAAAGAAGGCCTAAACCTCCGCGAGGTTGAATCGGGTTTAGGTCTTAGCGCTAAAAAAAAAAAAAATTAATATCAATTAGTGGTTTAGTATAAGTATTTAGTAATAGTGTTTCATATTAGTATGTATTTTTATTGTAATGTATGTAATATATATTTGTAATTATTAAAATATAATGTATATCAGTTAAAATTAGGAAATTGTGTCTATGAAAATAAAAAAAAATTGAGCTGGCCAATTGGTTCAAACCAAGGTCATAAATCTAAACACACACACACACACACACACACACACACACACACACACACACACACACACACACACACACACACACACACACACACACACACACACACACACACACACACACACACACACACACACACACACACACACACACACACACACACACACACACACACACACACACACACACACACACACACACACACCCACACACACACCACACCCACACACACCCACACCACACACCACACACACACCCACACACACACACACACACACCACACACACACACACACACACACACACACACACACACACACACACACACACACACACACACACACACACACACACACACACACACACACACACACACACACACACACACACACACACACACACACACACACACACACACACACACACACACACACACACACACACACACCACACACACACACACACACACACACACACACACACACACACACACACACACACACACACACACACACACACACACACACACACACACACACACACACACACACACACACACACACACACACACACACACACACACACACACACACACACACACACACACACACACACACACACACACACACACACACACACACACACACACACACACACACACACACACACACACACACACACACACACACACACACACACACACACACACACACACACACACACACACACACACACACACACACACACACACACACACACACACACACACACACACACACACACACACACACACACACACACACACACACACACACACACACACACACACACACACACACACACACACACACACACACACACACACACACACACACACACACACACACACACACACACACACACACACACACACACACACACACACACACACACCACACACACACACACACACACACACACACACACACACACACACACACACACACACCACACACCACACACACACACACACACACACACACACACACACACACACACACACACACACACCTACACAAACAACACACACCTCACACACACACTCACACACACAAACACACACACACACAACCACACACATCACACACTCACACACACACACACACACACACACACACACCACACACACACACACACACACACACACACACACACACACACACACACACACACACACACAGGACGCGGACGAGAGGACAAAATTCATATGACGCACCGGTACTGAGGGAAAGACACATATTTTATGCGGGTGAAAAACATGCTTGTTATCTATTAAATTAAATTACGCCGTTGTTAACCAAAACTCAGAGTTCACGCAATGATATGAAATGATTGTAATTTCGAGACGAATCTATTCATGTAAGTTTTATTTTATTTGAGGGACATTACATTTTAAGGTTTTCTGAGGTTTCCTTTAAATATTGATTAGATCAGACACAGGGCCGCGTTTAGGTGAATTAACGCCCTAGGCAATTCTCTAGTAGCCGCCCTTCAGGCATATATCATTTTTACGAAAAAAAAAAATTGCAAGCAAATTTTTTTATTAAAATAAGAATACATAAAAAAAGTAATTTCAGTTCAATCACATCAGATTTTTCTTGATTTTTCACTAAAAAAATCATCTATAATGTCGTCATAATTTATCGCCTTTGTTACTTCACTTTCTATGGACAAAATCGACAAATTGTTAAGACTATCTTGCGTCATACTTGATCGGAAATTATTTTAATGACTATTTTAAATTCTTGACATTTTCAAAAATGACCTTTCAGCGGACACTTTGGTTGGCAACTGGGAGGCACAAAGCAATATCAAAATTAAAAAAATATATATCGTTCAATCCACTCTTCTTTAAATATTTAGATATGCCAATTATTGGTGATTGGTGATTTTATTGTGGTATCCAAATGAACTTTTAAGTGAACGCATTCAGGTGTGAATGATGTAGGTATCTATTAGTGCAGTCAATTTGGCTCCGAATTCCATCCTACTGCATCAATTTACTTAATATTTTCACTGTAAGTAGGGAATAGCTCAAGAAACACAGTCTACGCTATATCCTATGACGCTTTTAGCTTAGGGGTGGTTCCCATCCGTTCTCGGGGGTGGAATTTTTTTTTTATCAAACAACACCGGAAGTGGCCAGAGAATCTAATTCTAAGCAATAACTTCTTTATAAATTTTTTTGAATTCTCAATACTTTTTGAGTTATTCGTGGTTAAAAATTTGCCATTTTGATTGAAAAATGACACTTTTCGGAGACTGTTATTTGGGAATACCATAAAAATTGTGCATCTAACGAAAAAAACTATATTAAGAGGAAACAGTTGCGATCAACAGGTAGCGAAAACGGGTTCCAAGATTGCGGCTGTAATTTTGAATATTTTTTCGAGATATTTGGCACACGTATTCGTAATACATATAATAAAGCATGGCGCTACAGAGCCCAATTTGAAAAATATATTAATATGTGGACATTACTCTGTAATTAAATACAATATTAAAAAAACGAGCCTGTACCGCCATTAAGAAGAACAAAAAATACACTTTCTTCAAATAAACTTTTTTATCCGATGCCTAGATTTTGTGTCATTTTGGAACTACTAAAATTTTTTATTTCATTAGTAGTTCTAAAATGACACAAAATCTAGGCATCGGATAAACAAGTTTATTTGAATAAAGTGTATTTTTTTGTTCTTCTTAATGGCGGTACACGCTCGTTTTTTTAATATTGTATTTAATTACAGAGTAATTTCCACATATTAATATATTTTTCAAATTGGGCTCTGTACCGCCATTCTTTATTATATTACGAAGACGTGTGCTAAATATCTCGAAAAAATATTCAAAATTACAGCCGCAATCTTGGAACGCGTTTTGGCTACCTGTTGATTGCTACTGTATCACCTTAAAACATTTTTGTAGTTTATGAAAAATCGGATAAATTAATTTTTTCACAAATCTTCTAGTTTTAATAAAAAAAGAGATGGTAGGTGAAAAAAGATTTTTTTGTGCATGCTCAAATCGGTGTATTCAACTTAAAATAACAGAGAAATTGTCGATTTGAGGGGTATCTATAATGCTACGAATACCTTTTGTAGTGCTTGAAAGACCTTTAAAACGAGAACTGTTAAATGTCGGTTACATTCAAACTAAGCGAGATATGGTGCAAAAAAACTTATGACTAATGTATTTTAAGGAAAAATGAGTATATCCCCTCATCCACCAGAATTTAAATGCATAGTTTTTCTTCTAGAATATCTTCTACTCTAGTGTTATTTCTGTATTCAAAAAGTTGGATGGGTTTAAAATGAATGGTTTTTAAAAAGAAAAAGATCAAATTATATAACGCATTTTTAAATTTTCTTAAAAATCTTCTTTTTCTCCATGTAATTCGAAAGTGATAAGACATACGTAAAAAATACCTTACAAAAATGTAGGTTTTCTTTTAGATAACAATTTTATTTTTCTTTCATTACTGTATCTCATTATCATTTTCGAGTTACATGGAGAAAAAGGAAGATTTAAAAAAAAATAAAAAGTGCTCTCTATAATTTGATCTTATTTTTCTTAAAAACCATACATTTTAAACCCGCCCAACTTGTTGAACATAGAAATAACACTATAGTAAAAGGAATTGTAAAAGCAAAACGATGCATTTAAATCTGGTGGATGAGGGGTTAAACATACATACTTCGCATTTTATCTTAAAATAAATTAGTCATCCTTTTTTGTGGCACCATATCTCGCTTGGTTTGAATGTAATCGAAATTTAACAGTGTGGTCGTTTTAAAGGTCTTTTAAGGCAGTACTTACAAAAGATATTGATAGCATTATACCCTTAAAATCGACCATTTCTCTGTTATTACGTTGAACACACCAATTTGAGCATGCACAAAAAAAATTTCTCTTCACCAACCATACCTCAGCTACAAAAATGTTTTATATAGTTTTTTTCATTAGATGCATGATTTTTAAGGTATTCGCAAAAAACCGTCGGAAAAGGCGACATTTTTCAATGAAAATGGAAAATTTTCAACCACAAATAACCCAAAAGGATTCAGTTTAAAAAAATATAAAACAGTGCGCCCGCCGACTTTGCGGTGCTGCCGACGGCCCAATAATCCCTAAATTTACGACTTCTGTCCTTTTTGAATGAATAATGTTAAGAAAATCCAATTTGTTTTCTAGAAATGAATGCCCACTTATATTCCATTGATGGATATACGATGTACTTAAATGTTATTCGATTTTAATTTTTATATACAAATATTTTTTGTACAGTATTTTTGCCGCCCTCTCATAATTTGTCGCCCTAGGCAACTGCCTATATTACCTAGCAGCCCTGATCAGACATAGTTTTCGTAATATAAGTTAAGCTATGAGTAGATGGCGGATCAGTTAGAGGTTAACCCAATCTTAATATTTGATATCAAGTGTTAATAGAGTCTAAAGAATTTTTCCGAAATTTTTTAGTTACCTACTCACTTCTGATTTAACCATCAGACATCTTTTTTTACGGAGATTTTTATAATTAGACGCAAGTGTCATCAATTTGATAACTACCCACACAGGGGATAATAATTAAACGATGAAACGAAATTTATTCATGCATTCAACAAAATTGTGCGTATACGCCAGCCAATTTTTTGAGGCCCTTTATCCAGTATGATATTCCATGAATAATACATAAACGGTATGAGTATAAACTTTATGAATAACTTAAAAATTATAGCTCAAAATACTGCGTGGTTACCAAATTAATTGTAAAGTAATAGTCCACAGTACATCGTCCTTTTTGGGAGAAGATTACAAAAGTCTAAAAAATGGTCTTAACTGCTTCGTTTGAGCGAGTCATCACTTTCTGAAAATTTTCAGAATGCAGGTTGGACGCGCTTCCGCGTCGCGCCTTATTTACATATGGTAGGGGAGCCCAAGCGGGGATTTTTGCAGTAACTCGAGCGCGTCAGATTATCATATGGGGAGAACCCTGGTACCCTGTAGATGTACCTCTACCATATATTGGCTCTAAACACAGGGGAGTTCGTTAAGGGGGGGCCGAAAAAAAATCTATCCTTAGAAAAACTCGAAATCGTCAGATTAAGATAAGGTAAGTTAATTACATGCAAAACAGTGTATATTTCAAAAATCTGGTGAGTCGCAAAGTTTCACAAGGAAAAAGCGAATATTTCGCGAAATGAACGATATATCTAAAAACTAAATAATACGTGCTCAAAGTTTGTCAAAAATGTATCGAATAATACCAAACACGACTGCCCACGGAGAGGGGTGGGGGCAAATTTAAAATTTTAAACACGATCCCCGCGGATGTAAGGTGGGGGGGTTACTTTAAAATTTTAAATAGGAACCCCCATTTTTTATTGCAGATTCGGATTTCTTACGTAAAAATAAGTAACTTTTACTTGAAACATGTTTTCGAATTATCGATAGATGGCGCTATAATCGGAAAAAACTTCCTAAATTTTTTTTTTAACATTTTTTCGAATTATCGATGGATGGCGCTATAATCGGAAAAAAACTAACTTTTTTGGTTTTAGAACCTGCTCTTCACAACCCAATAGGTCCACAAAGCGCTCGAGTGACTGCACATTTAGCATACTTTCCTCCCCAACTAACATTTACATTGTCAGACTAACGAAACACGGCTATACATGTATCGGACAAGAGATCGACAATCTTTATTAATTAAATATAAGTAGTTTAAATTGAAAATTAAGAGTTGTTTTGCAATAACAAAATCGTAGGGTCCGATACCCGAAATATTTTTATCTGGCTAGCGCGGTAGTTTGGTTATTACAAAACTCTTAATTTTCAATATAACGTATATTAAGAAATATTGTCGATCTCTTGTCCGACAAATTTACGCGTTTCGTTAGTCCGACAACGTAAATACACTACTCAACAATTGAAGTGGATAATTTTAAAATTCCTAAAATTAGCATATAAAACTATTTTTAAAATAATTACCTGTACTATACTTTATATGCTATCTTTTTTGCCAATATTTTTTGCATGTGGTTTTTTTCTCCCTATTCTTATCGGCCCTTATCTCGTACAAAGAGGGAAATGTTGTTCCAAACATGAATATATCATTCGTATAAAAGTGCTTGTATTGGCTTTACCAGTTGTCAATAAGTCAAGAAATCTATTTATCACAAAAACATTATGTTGTTCTGAAGCTATTTCCTTGTGGCATTTTTATAATTACGTATTTTTTATGGGAAATAAGCCATAATAAATAGGCCGAAACGTTAATAAATTCATTTTTTAGTGAAATTGTGGCTTATTTCCCATAAAAAATACGTAACTATAAAAACATTATGCCGCAAAGACGTTTAGAACTAGTGCAGCTCGAGCAATTAGTTCGTTGGATCTAACAAGGCATAACTCAACAAGAGGTTGCTATGAGGCTAAATGTGTCGCAAAGTGTGATAAGTCGTGCATGGAATCGGTATGTAGCAACTGGATCTGCAACATACAGGCATGGAGGAGGAAGAGAACGATCTACAACTCGTCGGCAAGTCCGTTTTGTAGTTCTGACGGCAAGAAGAATTCCAACATTCACGGCTTCCAGAATTAACAGTATCTTCAGGCACGCTACTGGACGAGCGATTTCCAGTCAAACTGTCAGAAGACGGTTACATGCATCCAATTTAAGGGCTAGAGGGCGCGCTACCCATCCACGACTAACTAGGGAGCAGCGTGCATGCCGATATCGCTAGGCGATGGAACACTATCAGTGGAATTTCGAAAATTGGAGGAATTGTCTCTTTACTGACGAGTCCAGATTTCGTTTGTATACGAATGATGGCCGAATATTGGTGTGGAGGGAAAGAGGACAGCGTTACAATGAAAATCTGAGAGTCCCAACCACTCTTTTTGGAGGTGGATCCGTTTGCGTGTTTGGAGGCATACGTTTTGACGTTCGCACGGACTTAGTCGTCTTAATTAATGAGACAATGACTGCTACACGATATCAAGACAGAGTCATAGTACCAATAGTTGTTCCATTTTTTGGTGCAATAGGCGAACAATTTGTTCTGATTGATGATAATGCTCGCCCTCAGCGTGCGAGAATTGTCAACGAGTGTATAGAAGCTCATGGCATTACAAGAATGGAGTGGCCACCGTGTTCACCTGATATGAATTGCATTGAACATGTTTGGGCCGAAATGTCTAGGCAACAAAACAGGCTCCTTCAACCGCCCCAAACCTTAGATCAGTTGGCCAATACATTACGCGCGATTTGGGAACGTATACCGCAGCAGTTCACCAATAATTTAATAAGAGGTCTTAGAAATAGAGTTAGAGCGCTAAGGCGAAACAGAGGTGGACTCACACACTATTAATTTTTCTTTTCGGGATATTAGAAATTGAGCAGGATAAGAAATTTTAGGTTGTTAATTTTACAATTTTTGTTTATTTTCTATTTTTTTTTTCTTAAAGAATTTCTTTCTTTCGGTTCATCTGTATGAAAATACGAAGTAAAAATAAATCTTTATTTATATCACTCCATTTTTCTATTTGACCTTATGAACAAAAAATAAAATACACATTTTCATAATATCCACTTCAATTGTTGAGAAGTGTATGTTAATGAAGCGGGACGCGAAAACGCGTCCAACCTGCACTCTGAAATTTTTTAGAAAGTGGTAGACTCGCTCAAACGAAGCAGATAAGACCATTTTTAAGACTTTTGTAATCGTCATCCAAAAAGGACGATGTACTGCGGATTATAAGTTATTCGTAAAAAAAAACGTTTTATTTTGCAATAATTTCTTGCATTAACTTTTATCAAAAGATATCCTGTTTTTTTTTTGTAGATATCTGTTAATAATCTATAATAATTATATGTTCTCTTTATTTTGGTTTGAAAGATGAATACAAAGAAAAATAATTGAAATAGCTTCTTTTTTAAAAAAATTATAACAATAATAATAATATAGGTAAGAATAATAAACGAGCGTCTGTGGTACTCAGAGTTCCATAGCAAACTTTTTTTTGTTCACCACATTTTCGCTATATATATAATACATGTAGATATATATTATTTTTTTAATGTTGTTCTGAAGCTATTTCCTAGTGGCATTTGTAAAATTAACTATTTTGATTGGAAATATCATATTAACTATAGATGAGTCAGATTAAATAAATTATTAGAAGAATTTCTTACTAAGCAACAACATTTTTGTTTAATTTAGTAGTATTTTGTATTTTGACACCGACATTCGATTGGGCGTCGAAACGTTAATAAAATTATTTTTTTCAATTTAATTGTGGCTTATTTCCCACCTAAATAGTTAATTATATATTATTTTAATACTTGACACTACAAAACTATTTTGGTACTTGAAAAAAACAAATGTCACTAATTCGTTATAAACTTATAATGTGTTATAAATTATAAATTCTTTATAACATTAAAGTTATTCTAATGAAAAATGTAATACTATGTTTTCAACTAAAACCAAGTTAAAAATATTTTTGTTTCCAGTATCTGATTAAAACGACCCTGTTAATTGTTTTTGCTGTAATATTACTCAAAATTGAACCAGGTTCTAGGGTTCTCTTCTTTAACTAAGAATTCTTTTTCGAATATTCTTCTTCTTCCTGGACCTCGCTTTCGAAATATTTTTTTGCAGGATGGATTGTAGGGGTTCATATCTGGATTAATTTTATATAATACGTCAAAAGTATTGTAACTTTCGAGGTTTGATGATGGTCAGTACCTCTCGGTTTTTCTTCATTATCCTGAGGACCTCCTCATTTGTGATCTGGGTACTCCATGGGATTTTAGGTATTCCCGATGTAGCCACATCTCCAATGTTTCCAATTTTCTGCGCAAATCTTCGTTCAACGTCCACAATTGAACACCATAAAAAACAGAAAAGACGTAGCATCGCAACATTCTTACTTTTATGCCAAGAGAGAGCCCTTGAAGAAAGCCCCCATTCAGTTGAAGGTGGATTTAGCTTTTCTGATACAAGCTCTTATCTCTTGGTTGTTGATCCATTATTAACTTATTAGGGCCAATTTCTCATATCGAGTTCAACTCCAGTTTAACCTGAGCTTTAATGAACGTCAGTTTCAAGTCAAAATAGTCTTTCTCAATTCACGTTCAACCGATGACAGTTTAAACTTGAACGATGTTTGAACGCTGGAATTCGGCCGTTCAAAAATTTCAGAACCCAGTTCAGATGATTTCATGGAATACGCATGCGTTGTATTAACACGAAACGCTGTCATATTATAAATATAACCTATTTTATTATATTAAGCCTAACGATAAACGATAACATTATTTTTGTTTTTATAACATTTATTTATAATTATTAAAATGACTATTTGACTATAAATACTTAAATTTAACTTTATTCAAAAACAGCATAAAAAAAGGTCGTACAAAATGGCGATACTTTTTTACCTTTTGCCATCTATTGGCATTTCTCGAAAGCTGTAGAACGTGCACTGACATGAACGTGCAATGAGAAATGCATTCCAAACAAAACCGAAGTTCACCGGTGAACTTCGATCAACTGAAACATAGATTAACGCAGGTATGGTCCTTTTCATGAGCATTTTTCAGTGCGTCACAAATGATAGAAAAAAAGGTAAGTCCGTGATAATACACATTTGTAACATTTATTCTAACATGACATTTTAGTTAAATCTGACAGTTGTCACATTTTATTTGCAATTTGGCTCGAGAATTCATGTAAAGAAATAGAAGACCTCAAAAAAAGCATGACAGTTTCAACTTCCACAAGAAACTTAAATATACCTCCGGAATTAGAAAACAGAAAAATGCTCACGTACTTAAAACCGCAGACGGAAAAATTTGTGATCACGAACAACAGTGCAAAGAATGGGAGAGACACATCAGTGACCTTTTTGACGATGCTTCTCGAGAAAATGCTCCAAATACTACCTGTGACAACCAATTAGACAGAGGTCCCAGTATTCGCGGTGTGCAAGTACTTGGAAGGGAAACGAGAAACGACCGTGCGCGAGTCGCGGAGAAATATTGCAACTATTTTAAATAATTCATATTGTCAATTGAAATTGTCAAATTGACGTATATTTCATACCTTTTGTCATTGAAGCAGAAAAATTATATATTGCTCCACAATATTGATATGATATGCAATTATTATATAAAGGTAAATTTAATTAATTGTATTTTGCTTGCAGTACTGCATTTTAATAACTAATTTTATTTACTGCATACAATTGTTTACGTTTGCATAACATAACCTGCATCTTATTTTTTCTTCTTATTATTTTTTTGGACTATGGCCTTGACAATTATCCAGCAACCAGGACTAATATAATTGGCCAATATAATTAAAAGTGCGAATAAAAGTACAGAGCGTAGAAATAGAGGTTGCTTTGCCGAACTTGCACGGTCCCAATACTGAAGTCAGAAGTCATAAAAGCAATACAACAAGCCAAAAACAATAAAGCACCTGGACCAGATCAAATCCCTGTTGAGCTACTTAAACTTTTGGATGAGGAAAACATTACCTACTTGACTACTTTCTTTAACAAAATTTACAACGAAGGAAAAATACCAGATGATTGATTGGAGTCACTGTTTATAATATTACCAAAGAAAAGCAGGCCCACCAAATGCAGCGATTCTAGACTAATCGGTTTGATGAGTCACACACTTAAGATACTTTTACGTATTTTACAAAACCGAGTATTCCTTCTGTGCGAAACTAGAATGGGTAATAAGCAATTTGGATTTAGAAATGGTCTAGGAACTAGAGAAGCACTATTTTGTATGCGCGTTCTATTACAAAAAAGTTGTGAATTCCGAAAGAACGTTTATGTTTGTTTCATCGACTTCGAGAAGGCATTCGACCGAGTACAACATGATACACTTTTCGATTGCCTGCAGGCAGCAGGACTTGACCACTACGATATAAGACTGCTGAAATACTTATATTACAATCAAGTAGCCTCTATCCAAATTGGAGACAGTCGTAATGAAAAACTGCCGATAAAACGTGGAGTACGACAAGGTTGTGTTTTATCACCCACTGTTTTTAATCTGTACTCTGAAGAAATCTTTAGGGAGGCTTTGGATGACAGACAAGAGGGAGTAAGGCTAGGCGGAGAAGTAATCAACAATATTAGATACGCTGACGGTACAGCCATTCTTGCTGAAAATTTACAAGATCTTTAGACACTACTAAATCTAGTCAGTGAAGCAAGCTATCGGAGAGGCCTTAAAATCAACATTTCAAAAACAAAGTGGATGGCAGTTGAAAAGATTAATATAGATCAAGGTCAGCTTTCTCTTGATGGAGAGAAGTTAGAACGGGTAAATCATTTTAAGTACCTTGGCAGCTGGTTAAATGTAAATTGTGACTCTGATGAAGAGATAATAACTAGGATCGAAATATCACGGAAGGCTTTTATGACCTGGAAACCAGTTTTATGTAATAGAAACCTGTCGATGAATATTCGAAAGAAGGTGCTGAAATGTTGTGTGTGGTCTATCCTATTGTATGGTTGTGAGACATGGACGTTAAAAACCGCAATGCTAAACAAAATAGAAGCATTCGAATTGTGGTGCTATCGACGAATCCTAAAGATATCGTGGGTTTCGCACACTTCCAATGAAGATGTTCTTCAAATGATGAATTCGGAACGTCTGCTCATAAGCATCATAAAGAGGAGAAAAACAGAATACTTCGGCCATATAATTAGAGGACCTAAATACCATCTGCTTCGCCTTATAATACAAGGAAAAGTGGAGGGAAAGAGATGGATTGGTCGAAAGAAACTTTCATGGCTGCGTAATATTAGACAATGGTGTGGCTGCACAGTAGAAGAATTATTTCGCGCAGCAGCCGATAGAGAGAGATTTCAGGAAATTCTAAACATGATGACGGCCAACGTCTGAATACAGACACGGCACCTAAAGAAGAATATTTGCAATTTGGCATAAAAACAAATCAATTTTGTTTATTGCATTTATAAAATGGTATTTTCTTTGATTTGTATAATCTTATAAATTGTACAGATTATATTTGTAGATATATTATGTAATTAGTAAATAATTTTTTTTAGATTATAGCGCCATCTATCGACAACAAGAATAAATGTTATAAATGTCTGTAATCACCGACGTGCCTTTTTTTCTGTCACATACAATTTAATGCGTTAGAAAGAAATCGAAAAACTGTGACGCACTGAAAGATGCTCATGAGAAAAAGAATATGAGAAATCAACCCTTATGGTGGCGAGGTAATCGTAGTACGTCACTCGTTGTACAGGGGTTTGGTTGATGTAGAGTTGACCTTTTAGTTACAAAACATTTATCTACTTTGTAAATAGGATGGCCGGACGAAGACAAAAAAGAGGCATTATGAGGAACTACGACAACATTTTTGAAACCTCCAGCAAATAAATTTTGAAAAAAAAATGAAGAAGAGAAAAATCACTAAGAGGATTTAAACCTCCGCGGGGATGAACCGCGTTGACATCCTATCGTAGTGACAAAAAAAAACAAAACAAAAAACAAAACAAAAAAAAACTAAAATAAAATACAAAAAAGAATGCATTTATTTTAATATTAAGATTAATATTTTTATTTGTAAAATGTATACACTATGTGTTCTTGATAAACATTAAGTAATATAATATATTTATATTTATTAACATAGTATGTACATTAGCTGTAATGAGTAGGTAAATAAGAAGTAAGAAGTAAAAAATTTTAATAATATTATAATAACCAAGTTTCACTAATTGGCAATATCTTTAATACATTTACTTTTGATTGAGACTGGCTGAATGACCATAGTCCAAGCCAAAAAAAAAAAAGAAACCTCCAGCAAAACATCAATTTTTGATTATAGGAGGACACATTTTTTCGGTATTTTTAATTAAATATTTTACTGTGACCACAAAGTCAGGGTAAGAATCACTCTAAGATTGTTTAACGTTTTAGTAGTCGCCTAAATTTTCGGGGCATACAGTCGCGCGCGCAGGTCCAAGAGACGGGTACTTATTGAACAATATTTTTGGAAAAAATATGATAGCTTTTCAAAGACCTTAAAAGAGAAGAGAAGTGCATTCATAGAAGAAAGAAGCGAATTTATGAAAATGGAATACTGGAAGAACTTGAGGCACTAAAAATCGAAAACCAAACAAGAAAATTCTATAAACCTCTGAATAATGCAAGAAAGGAATTCAAACCAATGCTAAGACTATGTAAGGATAAGGAGGGGCACATACTCAATACAAAAGAAGAAGTATTGAAAAGGTCTCTGGAAGACTATAAAGAACTACTTACTATCGAAGTAGAAGATCCAAATCAACCACCCCCAGAAGCAAGCAACAATACACCATTAGAGGAAGAAGTACGGGATACAATAAAACACACTAGGGATGGCGGTTTTTGACAAAACACCGGTTTTCGGTTATACCGGTTTTTTTTACTTACGGTTTAACCCAGCGGTTATAATCGGCCAAAAAAACCGGTTTTTCGAAAAACCGGTTTTCGGTTTTTTTAATCCAATAGGTTACAAAGTTACATTTACAATACGCTTTAGTTTGCGATACTCCATTCGACTCGATATCAATATGATCAAATTTAGTACCTACATACTATCGAAAGAACATATATTACTTTTTACACGTTTGTATGTTTGTAGAATAGGTATAGTCGAAGCGAAGATCGGTGGAATATGCGCATTTTATCAATGAGATTCGATATTTTTAAGATATTCCAGAAGCCGCTACAGATAAAATGTTTTAACGACCTATTCATCATTCAGAATTACTCAACGGATATTAGTACAGTTAAAATAATTAAGACGATAACCGGACAACATTGATTTAATGAGTAAAATTTAGTTTTTTTTTACTTTAATGACAAAAAAGCAAGCCCATTATCAGAACCCAATTAAAAATTATTTTGCACATCATATTTGAAACATTATTTGGTTGAAAAATCTCATTTTTGTTGGCAAAAAAAATATATTAATTTGTTTGGACTAAATTACAGTTGTGCTTATCTTAAAAAGGATATGTTACTATCAACATTCGCACAGTGTTGCCAAACTGAATTTTGTTATTTTGGGTGTAAATTTTTTCCACGGATCTCCGAGGGTACAATACATTTTAACTCATTTAATACTTCCTGTATGAGTGTATCGTTTTGAAAACGTAGCTAAATTCTTCGAGATTCGTATTCGTAATCATTAATTCGATATTCATAGTCAGAGCATTATTTTTGGTAATCAGAAAAAGGCATTCACCCACTTTCAATGTCAAGAGTTAAGTGTGAAAAATAGGTGATGTTTGCGTCTAATTCAACCAGATCACTTCTTATGTAAATATTATGATTAAAAATACCTTTTCAAGGAAATATTATAATAAAACTTAATAATTGTTTCTGGCTGATGTGAGATTGCACTTTCAGTTTGCTTCTGTATTTTATAAAATAAAATAAAATTTGAATTATGGTTTTGTTTGGAATAATTACTTGAGAATAATAATTATGATTGGGATCCAAAATAATACCTAACCTAACCCTAATCACCGTAAAAACCTAATAACCGGTTTTTAGTTTAAAAAGAAAAAACCGGTTATAACCGGGACAAAAAAAACAACGGTAAAACCGGTTATTGCGAAGTAAAAAAACCGGTTTTAGGTTTAAACGGGTAGGTTCTTCCCATGCCTAAAACACACCTAAAAAATAATAAAAATCCACAAGGAAAAAGTTTTACTGTAGTTGGCTGTATACCATGTAATACGAAAAACAGCAAAATCCATTATAAAAGGTATATACAGAGTGAGTTTTATGTATGGAAACACTCAATTATCTCGAAAACGACTTGCACGATTTTTATAGATTTTGGGGGGTGGGGGTTTTCTAATGCGATAGATATTATAGTGCTAATTACATTGTTGTCAGATCTTCTGTTTTTCTGCAAATCTAATGAACTTTCTTATTTCAAATAGAACACCCTATATATTTTTGTGTTTTAAAGTCATTAGTAAATGCTGATTATTTTTTATGTTATATTCCCTATACCTAAATGCCATAATTTCGGAGTTATTGCTACATTTATTAAAAAAAAAATTTAAAAATTTAAACAAATTATAAAAATCAATTTTCTCGGCCCAGGTGGATATTATTTTAGATTCTTTGGATCATTGGGAACAAAAAAGGTCTTTTGTAATTTTTCTCTAAAGTTAATCGTTTTCGAGTAATCAACAACTTAAAACTGAAAAAAATCGAATAATGACGATTTTTAAAGTTCTAAAACAAAAGTAAAAAATATAATTTTTGAAATTATAAAGTACCTAAATTCAAGCCCAACTCATGTTCTGATAGCTTGCCATAAGATTTTTTGTCTCTTTTTGTTCTAAAATATTGATTTTTAATTTTTAATGAAGTGCATATGAGAGGACGGGCGATCGGGCTGCATTAACATTTAAAATTACATTGTTTTAGAATGAAACAATCTCAAATTACTTATCGGTATCTGATAAAATAAGGCTTGAGGTTGAATTTGGGTACTTTGCAGTTTCAAAAATAAAATTGTTTAATTGTGTTCTTGAACCTTGAAAATCGTCATTATTCGATTTTTTTCAGTTTTAAATTGTTTATAACTCGGAAAAGATTAATTTTAGACAAAAATTATAAAAGATCTTTTTTGTTCCCCATGATCCAAACAACCTAAAATAATGTTTACCCGGGTCAAAAAAATGGATTTTTATAATTTGTATAATTTTTTTTTAAATAAATGTAGCAATATCTCCGAAATTATGGTATTTAGGTATAGGGAATATAACATGAAAAATTATCAGTATTTCTTAGGGACTTCAAAACACAAAAAATATACAGGATGTTCTATTTGAAATAAGAAAGTAAATTAGATTTCCAGAAAAACGGAAAATATGACAACAATGTAATTAGCACTATAATATCGGCCGCATTAGAAAACCCATACCTACCAAAATCTATAAAAATCGTGTAAGCCGTTTTTGAGATAATTGAATGTTTCCATACATAAAACTCACTCTGTATTTAAAATCCCTAAAAAAGGCTACATCACAATCACATAACTAGTTTTCGATTGGTTTACCAATCATCATCAGTGCTTATCTAAAATGAATATAACCTGGTAAAATAATGCAAAGATTTTGAAATTTTGAAAAGTAACCTAATTTTAAGAAGTCTTTCTGTGCGATGTTGTGAAGTAGAGAGACATCATCTCAGAGAGAGTATTATCAAAAGATCAGTAGACAACATCCAAATTTCTTTTAAAGTATCCAACAACTTAGGACAATCTGTATCCAATTTCAAAAATAGTATCAATTACATGAATCGTAATGTTGTTTATAGACTATAATGTTCTGACTGTGACGCTACTTACATATGAAGAACTTGTAGATCACTTGCTTCTCGCTCTCTTGAACACACCAAAACAGAGGACACTTCTACCTTTTCTAAATATCTCAAACATAAAAATCATACTTTGAATATCCCAGATGATGTCTCTCTACTTCACAACATCCCACAGAAAGACTTCTTGAAATTAGACTTGTACGAGGACCTAGAAATAATCAAAGAGAAACAAAAAAGTCCGAATTGTGTCAACCGCCATGTTTCGTTCAATCGGGACTTCTAACCACTCCATCGACAACTTTTTTCTTAACACATTTACAATATTTCTTTTCACCCCCTTCTACTGCCTCGTACACATTTACACTTATAATTTATCTGGTACAAGCCACAATAATCTTCTTTTCATCTTCAGCCATCAAACCACTTTCGTCTATCCACAACATTCATATAAATTACTGATATTCTTTTTCTCATGATCATCTTTCAGTGCGTCACAGTTTTTCGATTTCTCTCTAACGCATTAAATTGTATGTGACAGAAAAAAAGGCACGTCTGGGAATACTTCGGTAATTATTCTAGTTCGGTGATTATTCTAGTTGTCGATAGATGGCGCCATAATCAAAAAAGAATTATTTATTAAATAAAATAATAATATTATCAATATAATCTGTACAATTTATAAGACTATACAAATGAAAGAAAATACCATTTTATAAATGCAATAGACACAATTGATTTGGTTTTATTCCAAATTGAAAATAAAATTTGACAACTGTCAGATTTAACTAAAATGTCACGTTAAAATAAATGTCATAAATGTGTATTATCACGGACTTACCTTTTTTTCTATAATTTGTGACGCACTGAAAAATGTTCATGAAAAGGAGAATATCATCCACACACATCCACATATAAATTTTCATCTACATACAACCTACCACCATATTTCTACATATGGCTATTCTCACCCTACCTATTCAATCTGTCATTACCAACATATAACACTTATCTCTAGTAAAACCAAATCAAAAGTCTAATTTTCTTTCTGGGTCCCGTTCATGTTCCTTTCTCATTAATTTTCTCACAAACATTTCATACTCCCCAGCCCCTACTGTCATCATGTTATGACGGTTTTGGTTTTTGGACCCTTAGGGATCCGGGCAGCCTGCGAGGTCTTTAGGAATTAGTCGCCTAAGTTTGAGCTTGTGCTTTCTTAATGTGTACATCTCCCTAGATTATTTAAGATATTTTTACACCTCAGTCACCCCCATTGTGATCTAATTTTTAAAATTACACAAATTCCAACAGCTACCAATAAGTTAAATAAATTCGATAACTTTAAATCAACACAAAATTGCTTTTTTAAATCTTAGGTCTCTTGACAACAAGATTTGATTACTGACTTTAGTTCTCGAATACAAACATTTGTGTAATATGGTTTGCCTAACCACCTCCACTGACAATATAGGGGAGAGTTGGACAAAACCGGGTAGGTTGATAAAACGGGTACCCCTTAATTCTTCTAACTGTCTGCAGCTATATATTAGACAATGTTAAAATTAGTGTCCCTTTACCACCAACAGTCGTGTCTATTCATTTCTACCTCATTTGAGTAATCTGTGCCGGAGCAGTAAGACCTCACCTGTTTTTTGATGCAGGAAACTCGATTTTTAAGGTAAGTTAATAGCTGTTGTCTCCTCTAATGAATAACTAATGGTAGGGGAGCCCAAGCGGGAATTTTTGCAGTTACTCGACCGCGTCAGATTATCATATGGGGAGAAACCTGAGTTTCCTGCAGATGTACCTATACCACATATTGGCTCTTAACACAGGGGAGTTCGTTAAGGGGGCCCGAAAAAAAAATCTATCTTTAAAAAAACTCGAAATTGTCAGATTAAGATAAGGTGAGTTAATTACATGCAAAAGAGTATATATTTCAAAAATCTGACGATTTGAGCCGGGCGTAAGGAAATGGGTGAGTCCCAAATTTTCATAAGAGAAAAGCGAATATTTCGCGAAATGAATGACAGATCGAAAAACTAAAAAATATATGCTCAATATTTTTTAAAAATCTATCGAATTATACCAAACACGACTTCCTACGGATAGGGGTGGGGTAAATTTAATATTTTAAATACGAATCCCGCGATATTTCGCAAAATGAACATCAGATCGAAAAACTGTAAAATACACTTATTTAATATTTTTGAGAAATCTATCGAATGGCTCCAAACGCTACCCCCACAGAGGTGGGGTGGGGGGTTACTTTAAAGTCTTAAATAGGAGCCCCATTTTTTTATTGCAGATTTGGATTCCTTTCGAAAAAATAAGTAACTTTTATTCGGAACATTTTTTCGAATTATGCATAGATGGCGTTATAATCGGAAAAACCGATTTTTGGAAATGAAAAACTAAATTAAAAAATAGCAAGCGCCCACTAAAATGGAAAACTTTACTTAACTTTTTTTGGTTTTAGGACCTACTCTCCACAACCCAATAGGTCCCCATAACGCTCGAGTGACTGCACATTTAGCATACTTTGCTCCCCTACCATAATGGCCATTTCAAAATTTAATACATGTAACCTAGTATATTACCTTTAATTTGGCCAAAAATTTTGAATATCATATCATAATTTAAAAATTTAAATATTATTTAATGTCTTGTTTACCAGTTTGACAAAACCGGGCAGTTCTAAAATCGACAAAACCGGGTACCTGATTTTATCAGACCTCTTGGTACTTCCAGTTTCTGCAGTGGTTTTTTTGCTTTTAGTTAACTACAACGTGTGGCTTCTTCTGTTGAAGAAGCTAGTAAGAGAGCTAGTAGGAAAAATTAAAAAAAATCTCCAGTCGTAAAATAATTAAAACTAAATAAACTGGACAAAAAAAAAAAGAAAAAACGTGGTAAAAAACAAAATTTTGGAGAGTTTGGAGAAAGAAGATAAAAATGACGATGCGTGTCTACATTACAATTAACTATTTTCAAATTATAATGCGAAGGAAGGCTGGATAAAATGTGTTTCTTGCACCAAATGGGCTTATGACGCCTGTAGTGCCTACGATGATGTAAATGAAGTTTTTATTTGTGACTTCTGTTCATATATTTTCGATATTTGTTCACATACTTTTAATAAATATTTCATTTTCTGTTCATTAATATTTTTACATGGTAATTAAGTTACTACCCGGTTTTATTATACCGGTTGGACAAAACCGGGTATTTTGTAATATTTTCATAAAAATAAAAAAAATTAAAAATCTAAGAATATCCTTAAAAATTGGCATTGGCATATCAAACTTAAGTCATTTGAGAATATTTCAATCTGCAGCAAACATTTGCTACTCTCACATAGCAAAAGATACAGACGGTTTTTGGAGTGGTACCCGATTTTGTCCAAGTCTCCCCTACGTGAATACATTTTTAACTACAACATCTAGTTTACTGAATTTTAAATGATTATTTTTCACAATGGAGGGAGTGTTGTTACATTATTTCTAATTTTAACTAGCTGTACACCATAGTCTTTAAATATGACAGGTTAATTTTTCAACTGCCTGTGGAACTGTCATTTCTGTCATGTCATCGTTCGGAAGTCTCTATCCATTTCAATGTCACTTGCTACCATACTTTCACCATGTGAACAAGTCAAACCACAGCTGAGATGTTACCTGGGGCATATTAGTAAAATACTTTAAACATCCATTCTTAAGTTAACATTTTCAACCGATGTTTCCTTGACGGATTACTTGTACAGGGCTTTGACCCACATATTTTTGTAAAATTATATCTTGGTGGTTAGCATGTAAATTTCACGTGAGTATAACCTACAACTTTTCTTAACCGTAGTCAAAATTTCAAAATATTTTGCATTATTTCACCAGGTTATATTCATTTTAGGTAAGCACTGATTATGATTGGTAAACCAATCAAAAATTAGTTATGTGCTTGTGGTGTAGCCCTTTTTATGGATTTTAAATATATATACCTTTTATAAAGGATTTTACTGTTTTTTTTTTAATAATAAATCTCCAGGAAGTGATGGTATACGAGCGGAACTTATTAAATGTGGAGGTGCTACTCTGACTAATCAAATATATAAAATAATACTGAGAGCCTGGAACGAGGAACAAATCCCGGAAGAGTTGTGTATTGAAATCGTTTGTCCGATACACAAAAAGGGTGATTAATTGGAATGTAGAAACTATAGGGGAATAACTCTCCTAGGGGAATAACAGCTTACAAAATATTTTCGAGTATCTTATATGGTCGCTTAAGCGCACATTCAGAGGAGCTTCTTGGAGAATATCAAAGTGGTTTTAGGCCTGGTCGATCAACAACAGACCAGATCTTTGTGCTAAGGCAAATACTGGAAAAAAATCAATGAATTCAATATCTTTTCGTAGATTTTAAATCTTTTCGTAGATTTTAAATCGGCCTATAATGGTGTCCTAAGAAATAAATTGTATAAAGACATGGATGAATTCCACATCCCTGATCAACTGATAAGATTGGTTAAGGTTAAAATGCGTAAAGTTGTTTGCAAAGTGGAAATACAGGGCGAACAATCACAGGCGTTTTAAACGAATGTTGGGTTGCGACAGGGAGATGCGCTGGCATGTCTCCTTTTTAACATAGCTCTGAAAAGGTGGTCAGAGATGCCCGAATAGACAACAGAGGAAATATTTTTAATAAATCATCTCAAATTTTGGCATATGCAGATGACGTGGACCTAGTTGCCCGCACAACACGCAAGCTAGAAATGTATACCACCTTCTCACATGCCTCAAAAAATATGGGCCTGCAAGTAAACGAGGAGAAAACTAAGATGATGGCATCAACACTCAACAATAGATCAAGAAACATCGGTCACCAATTCACGGTTGATAACTCTACCTTTGAAGTGGTGGACAAATTCACATACTTAGGCTCCCTGATCACCAAGGAGAACGTTGTGACGGAAGAAATTAAGCGAAGGATAATCCTAGCAAACAAATGCTATCTTGGACTGAGTAGACATGTGACAAGCAGAAACTTACGTCAAAAAACAAAAATAACCATATATAAAACCCTTATACAACCAGTGTCAACATATGGATCGGAGACATGGACCATCTCTATAGTATATATCTCTATAGTGATCAAGTTCTAATTCCATATGACCCAAGTTTGCCCGTAGTATTAGCTTCCAAGTCCAACCGGTGTTGCAGGGGTACTATCTCATGTTATTGATGGAATCGAAAGGCCTATCGCATTTGCTTCAAGATCTCTTACCAAATGTGAACAAAATTATAGTCAGTTAGACAGAGAAGCACTTGCAATTATGTTCTCAGTAAATCACTTCTTCATGTATCTTTTTGGGCGTAAGTTTAAACTCATCACTGATAACAGCCCTCTAACGAGAATTTTTCATCAAAATTCAACATTACCTTTAATGACTTCTGCTAGACTACTTCGATATGCATCATTTTTATCATGATTTGATTACGAAGTCGAATACAGAAAATCTTCTGATCACGTTAACGTCGACTGTTTTTCTAGAGCTTCTATCAATCAACCTTCATCTTCTTTAGAAAAAATTCTCAACGAAGAAATTAAATCTATCTCTCATGAGTCAATAAAAGAAATTTCAACATACGATCTAACCTATCAAAATATCAAAGATGCCACAGACGAAGATCCTATTTTATCAAGAATTAAATCTGATTTAAAATCACAAAATCAAAATGAACATGATTTTATTTTAGAAGACGAGATCCTTTTTAAAGGTCAGAGAATTGTTATTCCAACTCAACTCCAACGACTGGTCCTATCGGAACTCCACAGAACTCACATAGGTATTACAAAGATGAAACAACTTGCAAGAAAGTATTGCTATTGGAAAAACATTGACAAAGACATTGAAATTATGGTCAAGTCATGTCAACCTTGCGCTGAAATTCGAAAATCACCTTCAAAAGCTCCACTGCACCACTGGGATACTCCAAGAGAAAATTGGGACCGCATCCATATTGATTATGCGGGTCCATTCCAAGGTTTTTATTTTTTTGTTGTGGTTGACGCTAAATCACGCTGGGCTGAAATCAAAATTCTTAGGGATGCGCCAACATCAGAAAAAACCATCGATCTTCTGTTAGAGATATGTTCTACTCACGGATATCCTCAAGTTATGGTGTCAGACAACGCTACAATTTTTGTAAGTGATCAATTTAAAATTTTTTCAAAAACTCATGGTATTTTTCAAAAGTTTATTGCTCCTGGTCATACTGCTACAAACGGCTTAGCTGAACGAAACGTTCAAACCCTAAAAATGAGACTAAAAGCTATGTCTACTGATCGTTTACCCATGAGTACGAAAGTACAAGAAATTCTTTTAAAATATAGAGCGACACCACTTTCCTGTGGAAAATCACCAGCTGAAATGTACCTGAACAGGTGTTTAAGAATCAAACTCGACGCACTACGTCCACCAAAACTTAGAAGATCAGAAAATCAACCCAATGGTGCAAGACAATTAAATGTGGGGGAGAGAGTACAAGTACGGTATTACCAAGGTAACCAGGAACTTTGGAAATTTGGCACAATTGTTAAAAAGTATAGATTGTTACATTACGAAGTCCAACTTGATGATGGCTATTGTTTAAAACGTCACATTGACCAAATTCGTAAAACCATGGTACCTAAAAAGAATGTAACCTTTGTAAACGAACCAGAAGTAATTCATTATCAGCCACAGTATCAAGAACTCCCCCTACATCTTCTGCCATCTATCCAACCTCCAGTCCATTTACATCCACATCCAATCAACGAAAATCTAGGTCCAATGATAGAACCTGATCATCCTGATAATGAACTGGTACCCATTAATGAACCTGCTGCGGTACCCATTAATGAACCTGCTGTTGAAGAACGTAATGATCTTCCACAGTTAAGAAGATTTGAACGGATTCGACTTTTCAAGTCAAGATTTTAGATTTAGGTTTTCAATTCTTTTCTATTTTTTTAAGTTCAAAATAGCGTGGGAGATTATAGTATCCTCCTCTATTTATAGCAGTTGTTATGTAATGTTATATGTAGTTATGTCAGTTCATATTTTATTAGTTGTCAAAATATATTTATCGAAATGTTCTACTTATTCAATCTGCAGATATAACAATCTCCAAGGCAGATGAAAACCTTCTGCTTATATTTGAACCAAGGATCCTGAGAGGAATATTCGGTGGCATCTGTGAAAATGGTATTTGGAGGAGGAGGTACAACTACGAGATATACCACAGATATAAACTTACATGTGGCGGTAAAGACGTAGTATCTCTTATAAGAATCGGAAGACGAAGACGGGCAGGGCATCTAGCAAGATCACAGCAGAACAACCCTCCTAGAAAAATCCTAATGTCACAATCTGTGGGAAGTAGAAATAGGGGTAGGCCAAAACTTAGATGGAAGGATGGTGTAGATGAGGATGGGAGAAAAATAGGCGCAGCAAACTAGCAACGGTTGGCAATGGATAGGACTGACTGGCGTAATAGACTTGGGAAGGTCGAGGCTCTTTCATAGGGCTGTAGCACCATTGATGATGATGATGATAGATTTTCAGTAGTAAAAAGAACTTGGGGTTTTATTATTATTAATAAGATGAAAATGCACGAACTGTCAAAACGAAAACTTTGTTTGCAGCAAACATCGTTTTAACAGCACTACACTGCGCATCAGAGAAAACGGGCCACTCACAAAATGGGTCATTTTTGATGTCTCGAATTTCCTAAATCTTTTGTCCGATTTAAGTGATTTTCTTAATATGCTTTAGCCTTATTAATTATTAATATCGCTGTAATAATAATGTTGCTAGACAGAATTATCATTATGTACCGGGTGTACTATTCAAACTGTGTTTTTTTCTCAAAGCTCACCACACCCTGTGGAATATTCTAGCATCTATAAAATACTGAAATTTTAACCCAACTATAGCCTCAGGTATACTTATAATTCTGTTTTTTGATTCATTCGCTTGTGTTGGATAATAAAGAAGTTAGGTACTTTAACAACTAGTCTTGTTCTTCATCAATAAAGGGTGTTTCTAAATAAGTGCGACAAACTTTAAGGGGTAATTCTGCATGAAAAAATAATGACCGTTTGCTTTATAAACATAATATTATGTCCACAAAAGCTTCGTTTCTGAGATACGGCATGTTGATTTTTTTCTAACGAACTGACGAATTATTTATTCCTCTAAAACCGGTCGTGATATGCAAATGAAATTTGGTAGGTTTTAAGAGATAGTTAATGAGTATTTTTTGAAATGCAATCAAAAATTTTATATTTTTCATTTGCGCGCATACGGCTCATATTACCCTTTATTCACAAAAACTTTCACTTCAAACGATAATTTCAAAATATTCAATATTTACGTCTCTGAGTGAATATTTAGGGTTAAGGATTAAAATTGCAGATTTTGTGTATTTTTTAATACCGTGCACAATTTGCAAAAGAAGACAGTTTTCAAGTAACTCTAGGAGAATACGGTAACGTTATTTTACTGTATACTTTACACGTTATTATAACGTTACCGTATTCTCCTAGAGTTACTTGATAACTCTCTAGAGTTCTAACCTTTGTCGGGCGGCATAGGTACATTTGTACCTTGGACATTTTTTTAAATAAATAATTTTAAAAAACAATACATTTTGTATTTAAATAATAGCTTATTTGAATCAAAATACAAAAATGAATATTAGCGTGGATTTTCGCAACACATACATATCGTTTTAGACAAAGAATATTCGTCACACACAGGTAGAAAACATACTGCACAAGTATTTTCCGTTTTACGCAGTTTTCCGTTCGTTTCGACAAACATGACAACTTGCGGTTACTGGAGTACATCAAAGAATTCTGTGAGATACTTGAGGAGTAGTATCAACAGCAAATAGGGGAATGGGGGGCATGACGGGGTCGCGAGGTAAGACGGGGTACCGCACACAAACAAGAAACTACACGTTGGTGAATAGCATGCAATAACTCAATAGGAAGAGTCATTCGACTAACGATCACTGCAAGAGAAACCGTGAATGAGAGTGCACGCGTTTTTTGTTTGCAAACGGAAAACTGTTTTAGCGCTCCGTTGATCTAATTTTGGGCAAGGACAACCATCGTTATTTTAAGGTAATTATGATCATCTCATTAATGTCTTTTTTATCGTTGTTTACTAGTATTCTTATTTTGATAATGGCATATTGTTTGTGTGAATACGTTAAACATTTAATTAGTGAATTTTTTTTTTGTTCAATGTTACCTTTTGAGGCAAGATGGGGTATTGGGTGCGGGGTATGATGGGAAATTGGTGGTAAGTCAGAGTTAATTTAAATTTCTTAATAAATAACATTGGATTATTGTTTTAGATAATACCATGGTACGTGCTTACAAGAAAAAAACAAAAAGAGGAGAGTGGTCGAGAGATGCTATGAAAACAGCCATAGATAAAGTGACATCGTCAGAACCCTGGGTAGGCTGCCAGATCTATGGATGTTGAGCTCACAATGCCTGTGCTGGGGTGGACAATGAAGATCTGGAGCAAATACACATTTTTGTTTGTTTTGTGAGAATTAATTAGCATCACCATCATGCCATAATTCCATTACCCCATCATACCC
Source organism: Diabrotica virgifera virgifera (assembly GCF_917563875.1). Classification (NCBI taxonomy): domain Eukaryota; kingdom Metazoa; phylum Arthropoda; class Insecta; order Coleoptera; family Chrysomelidae; genus Diabrotica; species Diabrotica virgifera. The sequence continues at coordinate 57,581,827 of NC_065451.1, forward strand.
CATAGTATGGGGCAAGATGGTTTTTCATAAGGTTCTTATTAATGGCTAATTGTTGAAAAATGTGATAGGTTGATTTTCCAAAGATTGTACCAAATCATAGTTAGATTAATGACGTAACGCGCCATCAATTAGTAATAATAATAAACGTAGTAATTATGTTGTATTTTTGTTATTTTCCCTAGATGCCCCATCATACCCCCCCTTCCGCTACGTACTTTGTTTCGACCAAGGATTATATTTCTTCCTACGAAGAAAATGACTCCTCATCATCATCCGGCGTTTACTTTGATATTGAAATGAAGGCAACCAAATATCTTTAGAATGATCCTTCAAAAATTTCTTGTGTTCATCCTTTGTTTTTTGTATTGGATTATGTTCTCGGTGTATAATGTGTGACGTCAATCATATTATAAAAAGGCCAAGGGCCAACGCAATGTTCGACATAAAATGCTGGGTGAGTATACGGTCAAATACTTACCCAGCATTTTATCCATGTTATCAATCCCGCTTTGGTTTTATTGTAATACTGAATTATTTCCGGTTTCTCTACCTCACACTTCTGTCCTGTCATATGCACGGACGAGAGTAATACCACTGCTTTGTTTTCCTTTGGCTCATATAAAAGCATACAGTAGCATCATGACTGTATGCCAAATTTGTGGAAAAATCAGCTCTTTCCTTGTTTCCTTGCATATTGGTGGGTGGAAATCCCTTATTTTTTAACCGTGCCTACTAGCCCTACTAACGTCATGTTCCATGAATTCAAGAATTTAGCGAATTCAAAACTGGTATTCTATAAAGATGGTCTTGTACTAGATAAGCTTTTGATGCATCATAAGCCAAAAACACTTTTATTCCATATTTAGCGAGTTTGGAAGGTATTGTGTAAAATTTGTACGGCCTCTTAATGGAAACAATTGTTCGTCGGTGGTTATGCATTGGGATGGCTTGGAGCCTTGTTGCAAATTTTTATTCTGCATTTTCTACATATATACCTCGTATGAGTGTAAGTGGAGCTTTATCGCTTTTTTGCATTCTTCGCGGGTATTTTCGTTGCCAAATTATATAAATCTTAGCATGGTCTTGAAAAGCTTACAAGACACTGCTGTACGTATTAGTGGCAGATACTCCATAATCCACATTTCACACAAGTTTTCATTACTATTTATATGACACCTCTTGTGTCGTCATTTCGATAAATTAGATGTATAATCACTATTATTCATGATAATTTTTAGGTATACACGTATTGACAAACACCAAACAACTAAATGGGGATGAGATCTATGTTTTCAATTGAAATACAATACAATGCTACTCTTCCTAGAATTTGTGTACGAGTACTATTTTTCAATAATTTACGATATATAAGAGCGATCACGTCATAGCTGCTTCTAATCTTTGTAAATAAATAAATAAATAAATAAATTACAAAGAAGAAGAAAGTACAAGAAGAAAGTACCGAATATTATTATTTATTTATTGTAATATTTAACATTTTTTCACCAGTTATGTTAGTAATAAATAATATTACCTTAAAAATAACATATATTTCCCTGTTCAATCTCAAAGTAATCCCTTAATTTGTAATCTCACATTTTTTCTTAACTTCCTAAACTTTTATAGTTTCACCATGTATAATTGAAACATTGGGAAACATCGAGTAATATTTTAATAATTAGAGTCCATTCAACCTGCAAACTTAGTAAATTGCCAAATAATGTATTTTCCAATTGAACTTTAAGTTTTGCAATAGCTTCCTTTAAACTGTAGTTGCAACCTTTCAAAACGCAAGGTCCGTAGTTCGGTTGTCATGCAACTTATTGATGAATTGCATATTTTGACGAGATTATAAATTTACCAAGGGGACTATTTTGTGTGGCAGTCTATCATAGAAAGTTACCTGAACATCATCTATGGTGTAATTACGTAGCTGTCAATAAAACCATATTTTTTCTCCACACTCCAACATTTATTTACCATCGTCGATCGAGAAGAAGCGGACAAAGGGGCATTACAAAACAATTCGATCCTGAGATCTACGTCGAATTGTCCATCCCTTTAGATTAACGAATTTTTAAGAAAATATATAACAGGTACAATTGTACCTATGCCGTCTGTTAACGGTGTAAAATTATGACTAAGATTAAGAAATATCCGTTAACACAGGTTTCCATTCTTAACTTAATCACACGCAGATTACATTTTCTCCGAAAGTATAAATTAATTGTAAAATCCAGGCGGAGATTTTTCGAAGGTCGATAGTGTTTCGGTTTCTTTTCAAGTAAATAAATTTAAAATGGAAACTGTGAAATGAAACAAGTCCTAATAGTAGGGGAGCTTTGGGTGCTAAATTTGCAGTTACTGAAACGTCGTGGTGACCTATTAAGTTGTGAATATTAGATCCTAAAACCAAAAAAATTGACCCTTTGATTGCTGATGAAATATTCCTAACATGACCTGGGTGCTAACTCAATTTTTCGCTTCATTTACATTGTAGTGTTTTGGTCCCTCCTGGGACGCATACGGTAAACTTGGAGACGTTTTAAAAGTGAAATTCCAATCTGCTTGAAACGGAAAGTCTTTAATCAATGCCTTTTGCCGGTTATGACCTATGGTTCTGAAATTGAAAACAGCGGCGTCTGCTAAGAATTGCTTAATGTAATAGAATACCAACAGAATGGCTGAAGTCTGAGTTCATTACACTTCAAAAAAAAAACAGAAGCAAAAAAATGCGTAGAATATCGTACGATAAGTGTCTAATCTTCGGGCTCAGTGGAATCTCTCGTCTGTTATTGAAACACCAAAAGCACTTTGATAATTTATTGATATAGATTGACACTAGGGTAATAAAACAACCCCGGGAGAACGTAGCTGTACTGATATGTGGCTCGTACGCGAATTAACTTGAGTCTTTTATGATGCAACATATTGACTCGTTGAAGTTATAGTCTAATAAAATAAAAAGAGTCAAAATGTAAATTCGTACAGGTTAAAACAAATTTTATATCAAAGTTTAGGTGGGCATAAAAGATATTTTCAAGAAAGTATCCAAATCATACAAGGGGATCATTTTTTAAAAATTAAAAATGGGTCATTTTGCAAAAAAAATACTTTTTTAACTGCTGAGGTAGTTCACTTATTAATGAAGGTCTATGGGATCTTTTTCTGCAAAGTTGAAAGGTAATTCTTTCACATAAGACTTACTAAATTAAATTTGACCCCCATTTATTTAAATAATTGTATATAAAACTTTGCAAAAAATTATTTTTAACGTTTTAAATAAGCACTATAAAATATCTTATTTTACAGACTAAGTTGCGCTATGTTACCAGTATTAAGCAAAAAAAATTGGTCGAAAAATTTTTAATATTTTTTGAGATATTGAATTTGTTTATTAAATGTTACTATATTTTCAATTACAAAAACGCGGTTGTTGCCAAAGAAATATTCACCTGCTTAAGATCTCATTATTTTTATTTTTTTGTAAATTTTCGATAAATGTATGATAAATTCAAATTTCAATTAAACTTCCCCTAAAATGGCATTTGAAAATTATTCAAATTTGTTTATAATTTTTTTTAATAACGTCGCGAGAATTAAGTATTTTGAAATGCCGTTTCAATAATTGGGTTTCTGTGAATTTTTTACTAATTAACAAAATTTTTTTGTCGTTTTTTCTTCTTCTTTTTTTTTCTTGGAGTTATATTACCACGGGCTCTTTTAGGGTAAAATTTTATTAAGAATGTCGAATCTCTGAGTTGTAGATTCTTGACCTAAAAATATTAAGATTGAACTAAAATCTCTTAAATAAAATGTGGCTACTTACTGAGTTACAGGGTGTTTTATTTAAAAATTTAAAAATTATTGTTACCACATACTTTAAAACTATTTGACGTATCCTTATCATACTTGGCAGAAAGTGTGGCTATTATACATCCTACTAAATTGTGCTTAATAAACGTTTCTAGCTAGTACCAGAGGCGTACGACAGGGGATAGTGAATGATTGACCCTTCCCAAACTCTACGCCCCTGAGTGAATTACTATTTTAGCGAAATTTTTCGATACTCCAATACTTTGTGTGCAAATAACTTTATTGGTATCGATAAAGTCATCAGTTTAAGAGATATTGGAAGTTTAAAATGAATGAATGGATGAATCAAAATAACTAGGCGGTTTCCTTTTTTAACGCCCAATATCTCGAAAACTAATGACTTAATCGTTACCAGTAAAGAGTATGTTATTTACATAGAAGGTATTGGAGAATGGAAAAATTTCGCTAAAATAGTAATTGCCTCAGTGGCGTAGAATTTGGGAAGGGTCAACCATTAACTATCCCTGTCGTACGCCTCTGATAGTAGCTAGAAACTTTTATTTATCACAATTTAGTAGACTGTGTAGTACCCACATTTTCTGCCAAGTATGATAAGGATATGTCAAATAGTTTGAAAGTACTTGGTAAAAATAATTTTTAAATTTTTAAATACACCCTTTAACTCAGTAAGTAACCATATTTTATTTAAGTGATTTTAGAATAATCTTAATATTTTTAATTCTAGAATCTACAACTTAGAGATTCGACATTCTTAATGAAACTTAACCCTAAAAGGGCCCGTAGTAATATAACTCAAAGAAAAAAAAAGAAGAGGAATAAAAAGACAAAAAATTTTTGTTAATTAGTTAAAAATTTCCAGGAACCCAGTTATCAAAAAAGCATTTAAAAATATTTAATTCACGCGACGTTATTAAAAAAAAATTATAAACAAATTTGAATAATTTTCAAATGCCATTTTAGGGGGAAGTATAATTGAAATTTGAATTTATCAATACATTTATCGAAAGTACACATAAAAATAAAAATAATAAGATTTAACACAGGTGAATATTTCTTTGGCAAAACCGCGTTTTTGCAATTGAAAATAGAGTAACATTTAATAAACAAATTCAATATCTCAAAAGATATTAAATATTTTTAAACCAATTTTTTTTAAACAATACTGATAACATAGCGCAACTTCTCCTGTAAAATAAGATATCTTATAGTGCTTATTTAAAAAGCTGAAAATAATTTTTTGCAAATTTGTTTTTAAAGTTTTATGTATAATTATTTAAATAAATAGCGGGTTAAATTTAATTTAGTAAAACTTATGTAAAGATTTACCCTTCAACTTTACAGAAAACAATCCTATATACCTTCATTAGTAATTGAATGACCTCAGCAGTTAAAAACGTAATTTTTTTTGCAAAAATGACTCTTTTTAATTATTTAAACAATGATCCCTTTATATGATTTGGATACTTTCTTGAAAATATCTTTTGTACCCACCTAAACTTTGACATAAAATTTGTTTCAACCTGTACAAATTTACATTTTGATTTACATGTATTGTAATTTTATTTTACTAGACTATTACTCGAAGGAATAAATTTAAAGGCATATCTGGCCTGGTTGAGTTGACTCTAGTGAATGAATTTAAATGTATGTTCTCTCTTGCTCGCAACATGAATTGGGTCATAGCCCACACGATAAAAAAAAAGGTTTTTACTTAGTCAGCTAAATTTATGTCCATTGCCAAAATATTGTTTATGACTTGCAACAATTAAACAAATAAAATAGCCCACACATGGTTAAATATAATAACAAATTATTTCATGTGATCTACGGGGTGATAAAAATATACTGTTTAATATCGGATATAAATTATGAATATTTGATATTTAACAATAAGCCTGATGAGTCATCTCCTAAAATTATTCTTAAAGGTAATCCATACGAGAATTTACAAACTATGTGAAAGTCAAATTTTGCCCAACCAGTTCAGGTTCATAAATGCTGTTGGTACGAGAGAGGCTTTGTTTTCAATACAAGTCTTATTCCAGAGATGCAGATACGTCAATTACGACGTATACGCATGTCTGATTGATTACGAGAAAGCGTTTGATAGAGTACAAAGTACAACACGCCAATATGATGCAAATACTAAAAGAAGCAGGAATTAGCAACCAAGATCTGAGAATAATTAGAAACCTTTACTGGAATCAGACTGCAAACCTCAGAGTTGACGGTGAACACACCGAATATGTCAAAATAATGCGTGGAGTGAGGCAAGGCTGCATTTTGTCCCCCCTAATTTTCAATCTTTACTCTGAAAGAATATTTATAGAAGCTTTGCACGAAACTGAAAAAGGTATTCTTCTAAACGGGTACCGGCTAAATAACATCAGGTATGCAGATGACACCATAGTATTTGCGGACAGCCTTGGAAGACCTACAAGTCCTCATGAACAAAATCACGTATTACAGTCAACAATATGGACTCAATATAAACGTAAAGAAGACAAAGCTTATCATCCTAAGCAAGAAAAAGATAACAGGTCACCTCTACATCAACCAAACCCCTGTAGAAAAAGTGAGGCACTACAACTACCTCTGCACCAGAATAAATGAAGAATGGACCAAAAACCAAGAGATAAGAGCGCGCATCGGAAAAGCTAGATCAACCTTCAACCGTATGGGGGCCTTTTTCAAAAGCCACAACCTTTCTCTTGGTATAAAAGTAAGAATGCTTAGATGCTACGTCTTCTCTGTTCTTTTTTATGGTGTTGAATCGTGGATCTTAAACGAAGATATGTGCCGAAAACTGGAAGCATTTGAGATGTGGCTGTATCGAAGAATTCTCAAAATCCCATGGACCGATCAGGTCACAAATGAGGAGGTCCTTAGAAGAATGAGGAAGAACTGAGAAGTACTAACCACCATCAAATCTCGAAAGTTGGAATACTTTGGACACATTATGCGAAATGAATCCAGATATACCCTCCTACAAGCCATTTTGCAAGGAAAAATATTTGGAAAGCGAGGTCCAGGAAGAAGACGAACATCCTGGTTAAATAACCTCAGAACCTGGTTCAACACAACATCTGTGCAGCTTTATCGCGTTGCTGCAGATAAAGTGAAGATTGCCAGGATGATCGCCAACATTAGTCACGGATAGGCACATCAAGAAAAGACGAAGATGAATAGGTCGATGATTGGTGTGCCATTGGAGAACCATATAACAAACGAAGAAATACGATTGAGAACAGGGGTCACAGATTTTATGTATCAGGTGGAACTTAAATGGAACTGAGACAGTCATGTGGCCCGTCTGACAGATGGCAGATACACAAAGAGGTTACTCGAGTGCAGACCAAGAGCCAATAAAAGAAATAGAGGAAGACCACCCACGCGATGGACGGGCGATATAAATAGAATGAACACGTTTTTTTTTTGAGACGTTTATTCAGCAATCTGTTAGTTATAAAAAATTCTAACAATAAGCGTCTTTAGGGTTTGAAGTATAAAAAATTGACGTTAGAGTCAGTCCAATGACTGGACCTCTAGTATGGAAAAAACATGACATTCAGATAATATGCTACATATAAACATACATTTTACATTTACAAACAATACATATATCTAAAACATAAACCCAATTACGGTGAGTTATAAAACTTACGAAAATATACGAAAACTTGGATAAATTAGATACTAACAACTACGAGGTAAACCATCAATGGGAAACACTAAAAAACTGCCTACTTGTTCTATGCAAAGAAATATTAAAAGAACCGATAAGAAAGAGAGACAACTGGATGACCAACGAGATACTCGGCATGATTGACCAACGAAGACAAGCCAAGAACAAAGACAATCACAATTACAAAATAATTAACAATGAAATCAGAAAAAAGATAAGAGAGACAAAACAAACTTACTATGAGGAAAAATGTAAACAGATAAAAGATCTTCAGAACAAATACGATCTTTTCAACCTGCATAAAAAGGTTAAAGAAATGGCAGGGCTGCAAAAAAGAAATCACAACACAACTCTTTTAGACAAAAATGGAAACACTATTATAACGACGGACGAAAAGCTAAACGATGGAAAGAATATATGGAAGAGCTTTTCGACGACGAAAGAGGAAACCTACAAGACATATCTCTCGAAAACAGGGAAACAAGTGTAGAAATTACAAAGGAAGAAATATTGTATGCACTAAAAAACACTAGTAACGGAAAAAGCCCGGGGCCAGGTCAACTGCCTATTGATATTCTTAAAATAATAGAAAATGAGTACATATGTCCTCTTAAAGCTATTTAATGAAATTTATCAGTCGGGTAACATACCCAATGAATGGTTGACCTCAACATTTATCTGTCTCCCAAAAAAGAAAAATGCTAGAGAATGCACCGACCACCGTACCATAAGCCTGATGTCTCACACACTTAAAATGTTTTTAAAGATCATTCATAAACGCATTTACCAAACACTTGATATGGATATCGAAGAAACGCAATTTGGATTCCGTAGAGGCGTAGGTACCCGTGAAGCTCTCTTTGCATTCAACGTACTAATCCAGAGATGCTTGGACGTGAACCAGGATATGTACGTCTGTTTCATAGATTACAACAAGGCTTTCGATAAAGTACGCCACAAACAATTAATGGACGTCCTCAAAGCAAAACAAATACAATACAATGACCTTCGAATTATAACAAATCTATATTATAAACAGCAAGCACACATACGCATTAACGAACACACATCAGAAGAGTTCGAAATTAAAAGAGGAGTGCGACAGGGGTGTGTATTGTCACCACTATTATTCAATGCATACTCTGAAGAAATTATGAAAAGAGCTCTTGAGGGAGAAACAGCAGGACTAAAGGTAAATGGAACGCCAATTAACAACATTAGATATGCGGACGATACTATCATAATAGCAGACAACCTTAAAGACCTCCAAAAGCTAATGAACAAGATAGTTGAGTATGGAGAAGAATATGGATTATCAATAAACATCAAGAAAACTAAATTCATGAGGATATCAAAAACCCAAAATAATGATGAAAGCCTGACCATTAAAGGTAAAACTTCAGAACAAGTAGAAAACTATATAGTACTGTCGCCAGGGGGGGTACAACGGCCTCGTTAATTCAGATGGACTTACTCAAGGTTTTTTTATGTATTTTGACCCGTAGAACACGAATTTTTTGGGTAACAGTTGATCCGGATGTCGATAAGATTGTTATAGACCAAGAACTTGAGGAATCAAATAACAGCGATTTTTGGCAAAACAAAACAATATTTTGTATTTTTTGGGCCATTTTAAGTAAAAAATATTTCTACAAGTTTTTTCGTAGGATGCACAGTTTTCGAGATAAACGCGGTTGAACTTTAAAAAAATCGAAAAACTGCAATTTTTGAACCCGAATAACTTTTGATTAAAAAATAAAATAGCAAGTCTGCTTATCGCATTTGAAAGTTTAAGTCAAATTATATCGGTTTTGATTATTTGCATTGGTAAAAATTTATTTTTTTATTGTTTAACAAAGCTATAAACACGTAGGGTTTCCCGTGCTTTTACATGCGTTTTAACGCATGTAACGTAGAAATAGTCTTGATTGCACTAGTACCTATTCTACCTACTCGTTCGATTTTAAATGAGAAATCATAGAAACATCACTCACGCACTAGTTGTTTGTAGCTTTGTTTAACAATAACACAATAAATTTTTAGCAATGCAAATAATCAAAACCGACATAATTTGACTTGAACCTTCAAAGGCGCTTAGCAGAATTGCTATTTTATTTTTTAATCAAAAGTTATTCGGGTTTAAAAATTGCAGTTTTTCGATTTTTTGAAAGTTCAACCGCGTTTATCTCGAAAACTCTGCATCCTACTAAAAAACTTGTAGAAATATTTTTTGCTTAAAATGACCCAAAAAATACAAAATATTGTTTTGTTTTGCCAAAAATCGCTGTTATTTGATTCCTCAAGTTCTTGGTCTATAACAATCTTATCGACATCCGGATCAACTGTTACCCAAAAAATTCGTTTTCTACGGGTCAAAATACATAAAAAAAACTTGGGTAAGTCCATCTGAATTAACGAGGCCGTTGTACCCCCCCTGGCGACAGGACTAATAACTATGTTGGCACAATAATTAATCACACAAACGATTACTCCACAGAAATCAAAGTTCGAACAGAGAAAGCAAAAACAAACTTCAATAAAATGAGAAAGGTACTTTGTGCAAGAGAACTGAAATTAGACTTGAGAGTTAGGCTGGCAAGGTGTTACATTTTCTCGACTCTGCTTTACGGGATAGAAGCATGGACTCTTAACGCATTGACTACTAAAAAGTTGGAAGCATTTGAACTGTGGGTGTATAGAAGAATCCTGAAGATATCATGGACCGAGCATACAACAAACAACGAAGTCATGAGAAGAGTCAACAAAAGACTGGAAATATTGGAAACCATCAAGACACGAAAGCTGCAGTACCTGGGGTATGTTATGCGTAATGAGAGATACAACATACTTCAGTTGATTATACAGGGGAAAATCCAGGGCAAGAGAAGTGTAGGAAGGACACGAATTTCGTGGTTGCGTAACTTGAGGGAATGGTACGGATGAACATCAACCGAACTGTTTAGAGCAGCAGCATCTAAGATTAGAATAGCCATGATGATTGCCAACCTCCGTCGCGGAGATGGCACGTGAAGAAGAAGAAGATAAAACTTAATTATAAATAAGGTCCAGTGGAGTTTTACGTTTTAGTCTGTGAGTTTGTTGACTATTATCAAGCAAGTTTATTGCCAGGGCATTTGGATGGCTTTCTAGGCGTTTTATGTACCGAACACTGCACTGAACTATCACTTCACTGATCGTAGGTACTTCTAGATCACAATAAATGTCTTTGTTTGACACGAACCATGGGGCGTCTGTTATAGAGCGTAACACTTTGGATTGTAATCTTTCCATTATGGATATGTTGGACTTTGCTGCTGTACCCCATAGCTGGATCCCATAAGTCCAGTCCGGTTTGAGTATTGTATTGTATACCAACAGTTTGTTCCGTATAGACAACTTCGATGTTCTGCCCAGTATCCAATAATGTTTACGAAATTTTAAATTTAACTGTTGGCGCTTTTTCCATATACATTTGTTCTCCATGTCAAAGTTTTGTCCAGGTGCATACCGAGGTATTTAACGCTTTCGGCTTGTGGAATTTCTTTGTTATTTATTTCTATATTGGGCGATATTTTACGACATTTTGTAAATATGATATGTTGTGATTTTGATTCATTGATCTTTATTCGCCATTTCTTTGTCCACTTTTCAATGTTCCTAATATGCCTTTAAGGAAATTCGGTAGCTGTTGCGGGGTTTTCATCTGTGAGTAACATAGCTGTGTCGTCTGCGAATGTTGTAGTCGTTACATTTTCGTTTGTTGGTATGTCGTGTGTAAATATAAGATATAATATATGACCCAGAACACTACCTTGAGGGACTCCAGATCGTATAGGGTAGATTTTTGATGTATCTGCTTTATGCTTGACACGGTAGTACCTTTCTTCTAAATATGATTTTAGTATAGTAAACATTGAATCAGGAACGTTCATTTTTATTTTGAAGAGCCTTCGTGCCAGACTTTATCAAAAGCCTGACTGACGTCAAGAAAAAGTGCAGAACAGTACTTTTCTCTTCAAAATTTTATTTACTATATCAACGACTATATGAACTTGTTCTATTGTTGAATGCTTCTCTCTGAAACCAAACTGGTGATCCGGAAAAAGATTGTTATCAGTTATTATCTTCATTAGCCTGGTCGCTAATAGCTTCTCAAATAGTTTAGCTAGTACCGGTAAGAGACTAATAGGACGATAAGAGGTATGTTCGTGAGATGGTTTACCATATTTATGGATCATTATTTTATCAGCAGTCTTCCATTGCGTTGGTACACCTTTATCTGGTAACTCTTTTAAGATAGTTCCTGTTATAAGGTGAGCTTTTTTGGTTTTCAGTCTATATTGAATAGTATTTTTTACATCTCTTTTTATTACTTGTTTAATTTGCTCACTTAGCTGTTGGATTGTTGCTAGAATTTCATAGACAGCCTCATCTTCTTCAGCACTGACAGAGGGTAGAGGTTGAAAAACTTCTTCAAGATATTTTCCAAATGCCTCTGCTTTTTCTTGATCTGTTGTCGACCATGAGCCATGGGTTTCTTAATGCCGGTATGTGTTTACTGGATTGTTTTAATTTCCTGGTGGCCTTCCAAAGTTAATAATCGGTATCTGCTGTTGGTGTTAAATTTTGAAGATAATTTTCGATGTACGAGTTTTTGTGCTGTAGTGTTGTATTTTTCAGCTGTCTTGCGGCTCTATTGTAGTTCGTTTTGTCTTGATGCTGCCTTGTGTTTTGCCATATCTTTCTTAGTCTCCTCTTCTCTTTAATTTGGTTTCTTATATTAATAGGATTGTTTTTTTTTATTCTGTGTATCTTTACATTCTGGAGTGGCATTCCAATCAGCTTCTTGGAGAAGTGTAGTAAATTCGTATACTGCCAATTCAAGTTCATATTTTGTTTTGAGACAAATATTAAGGTTTATTTTTTGATGTATTTCTTCCCTAAACTCATTCCAGTCGGTTTTATGATTGTGCAGTTTTGCTGGACGTTCCGTCTCAACAAATCTTGAATTTAGCGTCGCTATTACGGGGGTATTGTCTGAAGCAATTTCATAATTTGGTACAATATTTAGATAGCCTTTTCCAAAACTTTTGCTTACAAAGAAGTCAAGACAGTCCGGAAGTCTACTAGGGTCAGTGGGCCAGTAAGTAGGTGTGTAACTAGATAAGTGTTTGAGATGTAGTTCCTGCATTACTTGAAAGAGGATTCTACCTCTACCTGGTGGAGAAAGTCGAGAGCCCCAACTCACATGTTTTGCATTATAGTCAGCACCGACAAGAAATCTATTACCTAGTGAATTAAAATAATTAGTAAATTATTCTTTATTCGGTGGATAGTTTGGTGGAAGATATGCTGCTGGCTACTTGTCCAAGCCCATCTTCTATGATAATACTTGCTGCCTCCAAGTGTGGCTCTTTTATGTTACCAAGGTGATAGTGTTTAATCCCTTTTCGAATAATAACGGCTGCACCTGCTCTAGCATGCCTTTCAGCATCAGGGTGTGGTGCATTATAAATTATATATCCATAAAATTTAAGGTTCTGGTTGCTTGTTAAACGTGTCTCTGATATTAGCATTATGTCAATATTGTTTTCTAACAGGAAATATTGCAATTCGTTTTTATGACTTGCTAGTCTATTTGCATTCCAGAGTCCTACCTTAAGTAACTCACCCATTTGTTTTCAGAGAGAGTGCATGTTTGAGTTCTTCTCTTAGTTTTCTGATTTCTTTTGTAAGTTCATTTACGGTTTTTTGCTGTTTTTCCAAAGTTTGTTGAAGAAATAAATTTTGTTGTTGCAGGTACATGTTTTGTTGATTTAGATATGAATAGATATCATTGGTAGCTATATTTTTTGATGTAGCTTGTGCATATTATGTTAATCCAATTTTTGGTTGGTGCGGGCTTGACGTAGGTCTAGGGCCAATATATTGCTGCGATATAGATGGATAAATTGATTCGGTTTTTTGGAATTCACTTTTATTATTATTGTTGTTCGTGTTTTTTGGAAATTTCTTATTTAATAATTCAACGTCAAGAATCACCAATAATTAGATCCTAAGCGCCCAGGACAGAAGACAGTGAACGGAAATGGGGGAGGCCTATATCCAGCAGTGTATGCAAAGGGCTGATTGATGATAATGATGATGATGATGATGTTTTGGTCAAGATGGCCCTGGATCTGCTTCATCCATAATATGCCTTACACCACTATGTGGTAAAAAGGTATTTTTGAAAATATATATGATGTCTTAGACGTCATCAGCATTCAAAGGGGTAATGTTAAGTTTGTAATTTTAGTGGGAAGGTGAGCATGTACAAATTTTCAAAAATGTAAAATACAGTCACATGGAAACATTCGAGCACGTCAGACATTGATAGTGCGTACGTGCTATGTATTTCTGACAACCGAGAAATATTAATCTGACGAGTAGGGAGCGGAACGATTGACCATATCCTCATCTCAAAAAGATGGATAACATACGTAACTATGATTTACTGATAGTTGCAACTTATCCGTCGCTTCATCACTATACTCTGCGCTAATTAGCAAAATACAAGGAAAAGTTATTTACGAACAATTTTATTGCTGAAATCGAATCTTATGATTGTATATATTAATAATATAGGTATGCAAAGTCCGCAGAGAGTGTGCTACTTTTTTATAAACAAAATGGCGCCCGAAAATCGTGTTTTTTCAATTTTTGCTCCATAACTCCAAAGATTTTAACTTTAAAAAAATTGGAATAAATCCTTTGTAAAAGGTATAAAATTTATTAAAATCCCTAAAGGGCTACATCAGAACAAAACGGTTTCGATTTTATTACAAAATCATCATCAGTGTAAGACAGTCTGGATGCTAGCTGAGCCACCAAAGAAATATAGGGGTAATAACCCTTCAAATATAAAATTTATACTTTACAGATGCATATTTACTTAAAATGTCTTGTGATGGGCAAATGGTAACAGGAATAATGCCAATAATGCCATTTGCCCATCACAAGGCATTTTAAGTAAATATGCATATGTAAAGCATAAATTTTATATTTGAAGGGTTATTACCCCTATATTTCTTTGGTGGCTCAGCTAGCATCCAGACTGTCCTACACTGATGATGATTTTGTAATAAAATCGAAAACGTTTTGTTCTGATGTAGCCCATTAGGGATTTTAATAAATTTTATACCCTTTACAAAGGATTTATTCCAATTTTTGTGATTGATGTTATACAGCCAACTACAGGAAAACTTTTCTTTCGTTGTGGATTTTAACTTTACTCCAAAAACACTCAAATAAAAATTCACCGTAATTAAATTCTGCATAGAAACGTGTTTTTCCCGATTTACTTCGACGAAAATTATCCCCGGAAAATGCGGGTTTTTCCAAAAAAATCTTTAATTTTCAACTAAAATTTTAGATAAGTAATTGTTTATCAATAATTAAATAGCTTGGCAATATAAAAGCTCTTTTCCTATAGATTATAATTCCAGAGGCCGATGAAAATTGAATAAACAGTTTAGCAGCAATTGAATTGTTAATAAAAAATTTACGGTCCCTATAATAACCACAATAATTATGATACATAAATATAACTATGATTTTTGTGTAAAAGAAACTGTACCTATCTAATGTACTTTACAGAATTGAAATTGGACAGCAAAATTCCAATCAAAAATTAGGTTGGAGAAAATGTAATCTCAAAGTTCAAAATCGGTATACGTTAAAAAAATGCATTTTCTCTACTTCCCATGGAGCAATTTTCTTCATTCTTTTTTTGTTACCAAGTAACTCGAGTAGAGCAATCTAACTACAGTGGAACCCCGATAAATCGGCCCCCGATAACCCGGAAGTCCGCCTAACCCGGACCGATTTTTATCAGACACACATTTCAACAGTAAAAATGTATGTAATATAATATTTGAGAGACAATGTGTAGGTATTTGTGTAATTTGGACTATGCGATAGTAAAAATAACTCATGGCACACGGCGGCAGAGCGACGGCGACGTTCATTGTCCCGAATTTAATCGGAAACAGCAGGCACCTGTAGTATTCCTTTATATATTTCAAACTGTCTTGTTTAAAACGTTTGTGCGTTGTTTAAAAAAGTCTAAAAGGCTATTTAAAAAATTCTTTTTTAAACAATGGTTCTCCACTGTTCTTAAATAACATAACATCGTTCCGATTGTGACTGTATTGTGTGTAGTACAGTCTTGTATTTTTCGCTTCCGTTCTGTAATCGTGCTTTAGATAGAATTGTGTTTGCGCGTATTTTTGTTTACGTAATGGCAACAAAACGTAAAAATGTTGTAGTGACAATGGAAAAGAAAGTAGAAGCATTAGGTAGGATTGATAAAGGCGAATTTTTAAAACAATTGCAGCATCATATGATACATCTACAGTATTGAATTGGAAGAAAAATAGAACTAAAATCCAACAGTTTTTTTTTTCAAAATGATAACAAAAGACAGTTTGAACAATCGGTGCCAAGCTATAAAGCTAAAAATGAGACTCCCGACGCTTTGTATGTGTGGTTTTGTGCGGAACGCGAACGTGGTTTATCAGTGTCTGGATAATAGACTATTGAATATATTCAAAATAAGATAGCTAAAAGGAACTACAACGTTAACGGGGTTTTATTATTTCATATGGTCAATGGACATCTATGTATGAAAAAACCGCGGAGTGCTACCATTTAAAGGGGTGCGTTTTTGAGAAATGGGTGAATTAGTCCCTGGGCACAGGTTACATTAGGGTGAGTTCTATGCACTTTTACTACAAACATATCTACATAAAAATTGTTCCTGATTAAATTTCCTATCTAAGTATTAATCTAAATATTACTTTTTAAAGTCAATGATACTTTTTTTTAGAAAAATATTTTCAAAAGAAAAAGCACAAAGAAACCCAAAAGAAAGGAATTTTGTTTTTTGTCCCACAACTTTTGTCCACGAGGATATAGGTATAGACATTGCTTTACAGAAAAAAAATCTACATATTTCTTCTTTAAAATGTTGTTTAGCAGAGGTAACTACGATTTATAGTTTTCGAAATATAATTTTTCAATTTTCTCCACTCACAGCAATTTTGGACAATTTTCCTTGTTATTTCTCAAATATTTTTCTGTATCTTTTTTCTACGTAACTTTAGGTATATGCAATGGTACACGTAATAGCAATAGAAATCAATTACCTTTAAAACAGTCTGCTGTATAACGTTGTACGACTTTTTTTTAAAGAGATTATGGTTTTTCAAGATTTTATAATTTTAACAATTTTTTATAATATAATATAAAAATAAAATAATATCATTACATATTATATTATATATTATATAATAATATATTTCATATATATAATATATATAGTATAGCTCAACAGGCCTTAAAGGTCCATAGCTTGGAATTTCTCCACGGTTTTTCTCCATTTTCTCTTGTCTATGGCCGCAGTTCTCCAATTTGATATCCCAATTGTTTGCAGGTCTTCCTTACATGCTTCTAGCCACTTTTTCCTGGGTCGTCCTCTTCTCCTCTTTCCTTCCCCTCTCAACAGCGAGTCCTTTGCCCACCTTCCGTCAGCCATTCTCGCAAGATGACCTAACCAACTTAATCTCTTTGTTCTGACCATCTGGCTTATTTCATATAGTACCCATATATAATATAATATTATATTAAATATAATACCTAATATAAAAAAATATTATTTTTTACATTTTTTACGATTATTTTTGAAATTTCTCATTATAACTTTTTTTTCTGGTACATGAATATACTATATTATTGCTCAATAAATAGGGCTTACTTTTTGTTCTTTAAAATGGTGTATCATCTATATTTAAATATGTAATGGAAACCGAGTGATTCTTTGATATTTTTTACCTGTATTATTTAAAATTATTTCTTTTACAAAAATTACATAAACATTAATCTTAGAAAACATCACTTTAGTTAAAATTATTTAAACGTTGACATTTAAAAAATGTTCAAAACCAAAGTCCATCTCTTCGTTAGCATTAGCTTCAGTATCTTCCTCTGACACCTCAGTTATCTTAGAGTTCCCACAATTAGTACCCATGCACATGCACCTTTTGCAGAATATTGAACAAACAATTCCTATCTTCCTACAACCGCAGTTTTTTGTACATCCTTTGGTACATTTACATGCTATTTTTTCAAGCAAAGCTTGTGGTGCAGAAGCTTTGACAGTAAATATTAGAATTTATCCATATTTTGAAGTTTGCCCGGCCGCTTCAAGTGGATCCAAGGTATTAACTATAAGAAATAAGATTCAATCATAACACATAATCACATAAAAAAGTTATAATGAGGAATTTAAAAAATAATCCTAAAATCAAAAATCGTTGCAAGTACTTATCACATTTTGAAAAAGCATATCTTATTCAAAAATAATCCTAGAATTTTTTACAATACACCATTTTATAGTAAACAGAATATGCTTTCGTTTTTATTATATAATTTTTACCTAAATGTAGAAATTTAATGAACATGGGAAATTTAAAAAATAATCGTAAAAAATATAAAAACTCGTTAAAAGTATAAAGTCTTGAAAAAGATAACCTCTTTAAAAGAAGTCGTACAACATTATACAGTAGAACATTTTAAAGGTAATTGATTTCTATTTCTCTTACATGTACCATTGCATATGCCTAAAGTTACGTAGAAAAAAGTTACAGAACAATATTTGCGAAATAAGAAGGAAAATTGCCCAAAATTGCTGTGAGTGGCGAACTTTAAAAAATTTCGAAAACTGTAAATCCTAATGACCTCTACTAGACCTCATTTTAAAGAGAAATTATGTAAGTTTTTTTTCTATGAAACAATGTCTATACCTATATCCCCGTGGACAAAAGTTATGGGACAAAAAACAAAATTTCTTTCTTTTGGGTTTCTTTGCACTTCTTCTTTTGAATATATTTTTGTAAAAAAAAGTACCTTTGACTTTTAAAAGTTACATTTAGATAGGAAATTTAGCCAGGAACAATTTTTATGTAGACGTGTTTGTACCAAAAGTGCATAGAACTCACCCTAATGTAACCTATGCCCAGGGACTAATTCACCCATTTCTCAAAAACGCACCCCTTTGAATGGTAGCACTCTGCGGTTTTTTCATATATAGAGATTCATTGACCATATGAAATAATAAAACCCCGTTAACGTTGTAGTTCCTTTCTATAGTACATAATCAATTGCCTATAAACTCTATACAACTATACCTAATTTAGATGTGTACTGTGCATATATATTTCATGTTATTTCAATAATAACGGAGTTTATCTGTAAGTATACCGTGTTTTATTAATTTTTACCATATTCTCCGGCTAACCCGGATTTTAGATAACCCGGATCGGCCGGTGTCCCGATTAATCCGAGTTATCGAGATTCCACTGTAACTCGTTTTGATATAATATATTAATTTATTTATAAGAAAATAAAACTACATATTTTTTCCAGTTGTAGACTTTTTTTAGATAAACTTACTACAAATGTACCAGATACAAGTGTAAAGGTCCTTTTAACGTTAAAAACACAAATATAACCATTTGAAAGCTGCATAATTATTTAAACAATCTTTATTTAAACAAATTTAAAAATTTTCTTATAATAAATAAATTAATTTATTATAACAAAACAAAAGCAATTTTGACATTTACTAATGCATTAGTTAGATGGCTCTACTCGAGTTACTCGGAAACTAAAAAAGAATGAAGAAAATTGCTCCATGCGAACCCGAGAAAATGCATTTTTTTAACGTATACCGATTTTGAACTTCGAGATTACATTTTCTCCAACGTAATTTTTGATTGGAATTTTGCTATTTTTGTCAGTTTTCACTCGTAATATCGACAGTTTTTATTATAATAATATATGTTATGAGTATTTTAAAGATATGAAAATTGGTGTGGCGAAAGCGTACTGAAATAAAAAGGTGATGGATTGAAAATTATGATCCTATTGTTTACATCTTTGCCGTAAATGTCGGTCAACTTTGACCGGTTGTATCTCAGGAACCACTCATCACAGTTAAACGTTTTTTCTTTTAAAATAAGCGTCCTGCCGCTTTTTTTCCAATACTGTTTTCATAATTTATCTTAATTTAATATTCCCCGATATACAGGGTGGTTCATCTTATTCGACTCGGTCTCTGTACGGAAAACAACTTGATATTTAAAAAAAATTTCTTCACAGAAATATACAGGGTCTTTAATACTACAACCTAAAAATAATGTGAATTATACAGGCTGTTCCAAAAAAGAGTATTATATCAAAATTATATTTTTTCTTAAGGAATGCCCTATATCTGATGACATTATTGAATTGACCTTAAAAAATAAGCTATACTTTCATAAGGGTTCCCTATACCTAAATACAGTGTGTTTTGATTTATTTCGATTTTTATAAAAATGTAAGGTTTTAGAAAAAA
Source organism: Diabrotica virgifera virgifera (assembly GCF_917563875.1). NCBI lineage: Eukaryota > Metazoa > Arthropoda > Insecta > Coleoptera > Chrysomelidae > Diabrotica > Diabrotica virgifera. The sequence continues at coordinate 57,601,785 of NC_065451.1, forward strand.
ATAAATATCTACGAATCTAAGAAGCAGTAACAAATTCTTTCTTGGATCTTAATAATAGACTATTTAGCATACTTAACAGATGCTTATTGCAACAAAATTTCTTAGAGGGTGGTCAAAATATGAGATTGTTCTATTAACAAATTCAAGCTGTAATAACTTACTTATTTTAAATGGAACACCCTGTATCTTACTAGTCTATCGCGTAGAAAATTTACTTAGCTTTCAATTTGTATTAGGGTTTCCCATACCTATCTTTTTACAGGGTGGTCAAAATATTAGATTTTTCTATTAACAAATTCAAGCTGTAATAACTTACTTATTTTTAATGGAACACCCTGTATCTTACTAGTCTATCGAGTAGAAAATTTACTTAGCTTTCAATTCTTATTAGGGTTTCCTATACCTATCTAGCTTTATTTTTTAAATATTTAAAGATTTCCTAATTTGTAAGCTTTAAAAATTAGAATTAAGTACCTATGTCGCGGTTATGTACAACACATCACCAACAACGGCAATATACTTACTTGTAAATATCTTAGTCAAGATAGTTTCATTAATAAAATTCACATTTTTATCATTTAATCACACAGAGTGTTCTTATTTTAAATGACATACTCGATATTCTATTCTTTATAATGGAAGATATTTAAAATCTCTTCAATTCATGTTAACATTCTCAATACACATGTTATTCTGTAAATATAAATTCCCATGTTATTCTGTAAATACCCATTTTTACATATTTTTGTACAATAGGCTCGTTTTCGTCAAAGTAGCCATTGAATTTAATTGTTTGTAATTGCGATTTAAAGATTCAAACAAAAAGTGGCGTTCTTAAATTTACTTAATAACCGTTGGGTTAAGATATGGAAAATACTTTACGGAATGAAATACAATTTAAATATCTTCCATAATACGGCATCTAATATAGGGTATGCAGTTTAAACTATTTTAAATAGACATATTATTCAATTTCACATGTAGGCCAAAATCAACTAAAATAATACAACACTCTGTGTGATTATATGATAACAATGAAAATTTTATTATTAATGACAGTATCTTGTCTAAGTATACTGCCGGTGTTGGTGATGTGTTGTACATAAAATAAACACGACATAGGTACTTATGTAATTCTAATTTTTAAAGCTTACAAATTAGGAAATCTTTAAATATTTAAAAAATGAAGGGAGATAGGTATAGAAAACCCTAATAAGAATTGAAAGCTAAGTAAACTTTCTACTCGATAGACTAGTAAGCTACAGGGTGTTCCATTCAAAATAAGTAAGTTATTACAGCTTGTATTTTTTAATAGAAAAATCTAATATTTTGACCACACTGTAAAAAGATAGGTATAGGAAACCCTAATACAAATTGAAAGCTAAGCAAATTTTCTACGCGATAGACTGGTAAGATACAGGGTGTTCTATTTAAAATAAGTAAGTTATTACAGCTTGAATTTGTTAATAGAACAACCTCATATTTTGACCACCCTGTAAGAAATTTTGTTGCAATAAGCATCTGTTTAAGTATGCTAAATAGTCTGTTATTAAGAGCCAAGAAAGAATTTGTTACTGCTTCTTAGATTCGTAGATATTTATTTTTTTCTAAAACCTTACATTTTTATAAAAATCGAAATAAATCAAAACACCCTGTATTTAGGTATAGGGAACTCTTATGAAAGTATAGCTTATTTTTTAATGTCAATTCAATAATGTTCTCAGATATAGGGCATTCCATAAGAAAAAATATAACTTTGATATACCACTCTTTTTTGGAACACCCTGTATAATTCATATTATTTTTAGGTTGTAGTATTAAAGACCCTGTATATTTCTGTGAAGAAATCTTTTTAAAATATCAAGTGGTTTTGCGTACAGAGACCGAGGCGAATAAGATGAACCACCCTGTATTATATTTGTTTATAAGCCAAAAAATTGTTTATAATTTTAAAATATTCCTGAGGCCGCTTAAATAGTCCAATTTCAATTCTGTAAAGTATATTAGATAGGTACAGTATCTTTTTATACAAAAATCATAGTTATTTTTATATACCATAATTATTTTGGTTATTATAGTGACCGTAAATTTTTCATTAACAATTCAATTGTTGCTAAACTGTTAAATCAATTTCCATCGGCTTCTGGAATTATAATCTATATGAAAAGAGCTTTAATATTACCAACCTATTTCATTATTGATAAACAATTATCTAAAATTTTAGTAAAATTTAAAGATTTTGTTGGAAAACAAATTCGGGGAAAATTTTCGTCGAAGCAAATCGGGAAAACACTATATTATTAATATACACAATCGTAAGATTCGATTCCAGCAATAAAATTGCTGGTAAATAACTTTTCCCAAAAATGGCCTATTCTCCGATAATCTGCCCAGACTACTAGTGTCTCATATATAGGGAGCGGATTTATATGCGATCAATTTTGAGGAAATATGCGCATATATATGCAGTAAAAATTACGAAATATGCGCAAGATATATGCACAAAAATTCAAAAAAATGCGCATTTCCAGAAACCACAAATTTTCTGTTCTATTCTTTTCTAGTGAGTTCTTTTATAGGGCAGGGGCGGCAGTCTTATTTATTATCTTTCAAATAAAGTCATTATTTTTTATATATGCACATTATTCTCATATTTTACAAAAACTGATATTAATAGTGACCTATTTAAAATAAAACAACAATATCACTATATATCTTCGATTATAATTCACTACAATTAAATGTTTTAACTATTTAGAATGGGAAATAAGCCACAATATTATTAAAAAATGATTTTTATTAACGTTTCGACGCCCAAATCGGGTGCCGTTGTCAAAATACAAAATACTATTGTATTTTGTATTTTGACAATAAATATATATAAATACTATTCAATAGTATTTTGTATTTTGACAACGGCACCCGATTTGGGCGTCGAAACGTTAATAAAAATCATTTTTTAATAATATTGTGGCTTATTTCCCATTCTAAATAATTAAAATATAGTATTTATATATTATAATAGTATTTTGTATTTTGACAACGGCACCCGATTTGGGCGTCGAAACGTTAATAAAAATCATTTTTTAATAATATTGTGGCTTATTTCCCATTCTAAATAGTTAAAATTGTAAAAATGCCACAAGAAAATAGCTTCAGAACAACAATTAAATGTGTTTTTCCAATTTTTTTACGAGGAAACATTTTTTTGATCAGATAAAAAATTATTTTTATAACTTAAAAAACTCCTTTCAACATCACCAGAAGCAATTGGGACGTATTTAAAATAACTTGTTAAAGCCGAAAATTCTGCACCAAAATCAATTTCAAAATTTCCATTAAGAATTTTGCATATGTCCTCCAAAGTTTTAAAGCCATTATTTTTTTCTAGAACCAATTATTCTAATTGGTTTTTAACTAATTACCGATTTCACCGGGAACTTTCGAAATGTTTGCTTTAAAGTTTCTAACTATTTCGACGGACTCTGTTAAAGATATTTTCCGCTTTTCTAAATTATTTATAGTTTTTACTATAAAACTATAATGCGTCTTGATAAAAGTTAGCTGATTTGCCAATGAAGTTGTTTTAACAATATGTTGTGCCTTTATAATAGCAGCACTATCTTTGGCGTTAAATTCTAAAAGCAATTCCTTAATTGCGACAAAATGTTCAGCAATAAAATTGCAGCTTCCAACCAAGTTCCCCACCTAGTCAGTACTGGATCGGGAGGTAAAGGTACATTAGGTAATTTGTTCCTGTACAACTGGACCCGTAAAGGACCTTTGACGAACACTTTTTTTACGCTACTTATTAGTAAGTACATTTACATCAGGGAATTCACCCCTATCATGTTCCGTTAATAATTTCCGTTAGAAAATCGTAAAACTATGGTTAAAGGTGTAAATGTTCATAATAATAGGGGATTTAAGAGAATCACCAGATTTATAGGTACCTACTAAATATAATAAAAGTAAATAAAATTCGGATTTCCGGTAAACCATCCTTCATCATTTTAACATCCTACAATCATTTTATAACGGCGTACTATAAGCACTATAAGTAAGTACTTAGTACTTTGTGTAAAGATCGAGTATTTTATAAGAAAAATTGAAAAGGCAGAGAATTAGCCGTCTCTCTACAGGTAGTTCTCGAATTAATAGAACAGCCTGTGCGGGGAAATATTTTGTGTCAAGTTAAAAAATTTAAAAAAAATTTTGGGACTTAATGTTTTTAAATAGGCACGAAATATGCATGCTTTTTTAAAAATATGCAAAATTTAGTAAAGTTCTCAAATATGCGAAATATGTATGCAATATGCATTTAGCATAAAATCAGCTCCCTACTCATATAAATACAATGATTTTCAGACGCGCCAGAATAGCGCGCAAAATCCCCGCTTGGGCTCCCCTACTATTACTCTAAAATTAAAGCAGCATGAATGACTACGACACGTGACTGTGGAATAAAAAGTCCTTAATACTAGAGTTTTGTTCGGAAATTAATTTAGTAGCTGTAATTGAGCGTGTTGTGTTTTACGTTTTCAGTACGTAACTAAAAATGCTTAATTAGTATCAGTTTTTTTACTATGTATATTCTGTGAAAATATGAAAACTAATGCATAAATTATTCTTATATAAAATTGCTTTTTTAAAATTTGAATCAAGAAAACACTGTTGAAATAGAATTTTAAAATAAATGAACTATTTTATTCCGTTACAACATATTTATTCTGGGCGAATTAGAGAAAAACAAGGAAAAGTTATTTCCATCAGTTTTATTGTTGAAATTAAATCTTATTATTGTATGTAAGTATCAGTAATATACAGGGTGATTGATTAGTGTGGTAAAGTTCAATAGATACTCTGTAGTATTAGATATCAATAAAAGTTAATAACAAGAATTGTAGCCAACTTTGAGCTTCTCATTTTAAAATTAATTAGAATGATACAGGGCGTTCGATAACATCGTGGCCGACCAAAAGTTTTTTTTAATGGAACACCCTATATTTTATCTTATATTCGAAATCTTCTTAACTTCCCCATTACAAAAATATAAAGGTCTGTTATGTTATACAGGGTATTTCCAAAGTTATAACCAACTTTCTATGAAAATTGCTCTTCGCTTTCTATAAAAAAAAAAACAAGTTCAGCTCCCTGTACGAATAAAAATAAGCACAACAGCAATGGTTTACTGATGTCATATTCTTTATTTATTGTCAAAATTTTTAAAAATATAATTTTAGGAGGTTTTAAAACCGATAAAACCTCCTAAACTTTTTGTAAACAGTAAACATTTTAAAAAAATTGTATATATGACATTCACTATTTTACTTCACAAACACAAGAATAGACACAGATTTGTTGGTTGTCTCTCAACAACTATCTCTTCACCCTCAAGAAATCCCAAATCCCATAAACTTGTTTACCTTTGTAACATTCTCCGTCTATTCCACCATATCCCGTCGGCATAACTTAAGCAGAAACATCATGTTAAGGAATACTGAGGTTATAGCTCCTTGTATCCGAATGTAAGTACGACACGATATAATTGCATGATTGTTGGCTGTATATATCTGCATGTGTTTGTAAGCTTGGGGACGTTTGTTACCGCCCCCGTTTTTACATGCATATGTATTTGTCTGCTGTTTTTATTATTTTATGTATATTGTTCAACATTGGCTTGATCTTATGGATCTTTAGCATCTTTTATAACCAGACATTGTTTTAACTCTGGTTTTTATTTGTAGCATTTAGTGACTTGTAACCGTTGACCTGATGATGCTCTGCAACCTATAGAGAGCGAAACCGGTCGTCGGAAATACACAATTAAATGATTAAGAGTATGTCTGTCTTTTACTTCATTTAAGAAAATAATGCTTCAGTTTGTTTCTTAAACTTGTTGCCATTCGGCAATAGTTAATCGAGCTCTGCAGGCTCTCGTGTCTATTGCCAGGCTACAAGTTTTCGAAAAATTGTCGCATTATTTCTAATTTATTCTTACTTTCTTGTAATATTAGTGTTGATATTAATTTTTGATAATTACCCGTTGTCAAGTAGCGCAGCAGATGTTCTTTGTTGTTACGCAAATTTAAAATTAAAGAAACATTCAGTGAGTTTAATCACAATTAATGTTTTACAACTTTTCAAAGTGAACACCATGAGAAAGTTTATCAAATATTCAGACGAGAAGATTATTAATTTTGGTTTTGAACAGTTTGATTCATGAAATAATTGTCCTGGATAACACTCGACGTCTTAAAATTACCGATTTATATTGCTCTCGTCACAATTTGACATAATTTCCCTTTTGGCCGAGAAATTAAAACTTTATTAAAATGTCACTCGGGATACAAGTCGGTATATTTAGAGTCGGTTACTTATTTTTACTTAAGGAATCCAAATCTGCAATAAGAAATGGGGGCTCCTATTTAATATTATAAAGTAACCACCCACCGCACTCCCGTGGGGAGTTGTGTTTGGTGCCATCCGATATATTTTTCAAAAATATTGAATAAGTATATTTTACAGTTTTTCGTTCTGATGTTCCTTTCGCGAAATATCGCGGGATTCGTATTTAAAATATTAAATTTACCCCCCACCCCTCTCCGTGGGAAGTCGTGTTTGGTATCATTCGATAGATTTTTAAGAAATATTGAGCACATATTTTTTAGTTTTTCGATCTGTCATTAATTTCGCGAAATATTCGCTTTTATCTTGTGAAACTTTGGGGCTCACCAATTTCCTTATGCCCGGCTCAAATCGTCAGATTTTTGAAATATACACTCTTTTGCATGTACTTAACTTACCTTATCTTAATCTGACAATTTCGAGTTTTTTTAAGGATAGATTTTTTTTCGGGCCCCCCTTAACGAACTCCCCTGTGTTAAGAGCCAATATATGGTAGAGGTACATCTGCAGTGTACCAGGTTTCTCCCCATATGATAATCTGACGCGCTCGAGTAACTGCAAAATCCCCGCTTGGGCTCCCCTACCATAAACTTGAGTTAGTTAGTTAGTTATCTTTCTTCCAAAAAATCACAAATTTACAATAAATATAATTTTAACAAAAATATTTGTACAAGAACAATATGTGATTTTAGCCTAAGCGTTGGAACCGTCTAGATCATTAAAATTTATTAAGAAGAATTCATCCAGACTATAAAAAACATATTGATCTAACAATTTTTTGATTTTTTTTTAAACTTACATATTGAAAGTGCTTTAATCCCAGTGGGCAAATGGTTGTATACGTTAATACCGGAGTACAATGGACCATTTCGAGTACGTCTATAATTATAATTGGGAAGAATTATATCTTGCCTGCGTGTATTTTTTTTTTATTAAGAAAAAGTCGCATCCACCTAATGGTTATTAGCGACGGAACAATACATAGGTTAAACAAAAATATGGTACAATATAAGTATAGTACAATGGTAAGGCTACATGCATTATCTACAAAAACTTGTTATATTTTATTTAATACACCAACTGTTTTTAAAAAATCAATTAAATTTTTGGTTCTTTATTATTGGCACCCAGAACAGACATATTTGATACGATATTAAAATCAATACGTTCTTGTGTATATTTTTGGCATTCCATGTTTGACAGTTACTTGTGTGTTACACGATTCACAAATAGGTGGTTCAGATCTTGAGAACAAATATGAGTAAGTAAGCCTGGTATGGCCTAGTCGTAGGCGGTTGAAAACTGCTTGCTCATAACAACTTTTATAAACTGTTTTGACTCTTTTTACTGTGTCTTTAATTGGTCTAAGTTTTAAATTTGAGTTTTGCCATTCATCGAGCCAGTCATTTAACACATATTGTTTTAACAACACTTTCAAGTCATTAGGGGCATATTGTAATACCGTTTCTGAATCCGCACCAGTCACTGCACTACGCGCACTTGAGTCTGCATCATCATTTCCAAGGAGTCCAAATGAAGTTGACTATTCTACCATTTTGTTGAGATAAGTGAAACTCCAACGACTGCGGGAAAGTCGAAATAAGTGGTACTAAAATTGCAACTCCCTCACTTGCGCGAGCTGTGTTAGTTCGGTCTTTACGAAAGCATGTAAAATGTATTTGCGAATATGGGTTAGAAGATACAGGATTAGTTTCCTGTAGACATATAATTTCGGGACAGTGTTCTGATTGAATGATATTGAGCATTGGTAAGCGATGGAAAAGCCCATCAACATTCCACTGTAAAATTGAGTTGAATGTTATGTTTCAGTTGAAGAGAGTTCACTCTCAGTAGTAGCTTCTTCACCGAGAAAACGTAGCAGTAGGGTTTTTAGCCTTGTAAAACGATATTTTGTGTCTCTGTCTGGAATATATTGATAAGAGACGGTAAGCAAATTTACGAGACCAAGGAAATCAGATGTGAATTCTTTAACAATTTCGATAGGAGATTGGCTGCCTTGAATATTTTCAATAAGCATCATTAATTGGTCATAGCTTAAAATGGACGGTGTTGATTGTTTACTTAGATATGATTCAAGTGATTCGGGGATAGGTAATGAGCGTTTAGGTTTTTTATTCTTTTGAGTTTTTGTTTTATGAGGCTGAGCAGGAAGAAGAAATGTTTGATTATCAACGACATTTTCAACAGGTGGAGATAATGTTTCCTCTATGGTTCGTTTGGTGGAGGGACAGTGTGATTCTTTCGTGATCGCTAGTGAAGTCTGTGAAATTATCTCTATATTTTCGGCTGTAGCAGAAGATTCCAGTGAAGTATTTTCGTTAGTTTTTAAATCTTGGGTTGCTTCAGAAACGGGCTGTATAATTTCCACTGATGTAGAGTTAGAGGTGTTTGGTATGGATACTTGTGGAAATATTTCGGTATTTTTATTTTGATCATTATTAGAAGTTTGGTCTACTTGATCACCAGCATTGGTAGGAGAGTCAGAAGATTGAACAGTAGGGGGAGTTAAGGGTCCTGAAGGCTGAGAAGAAGAATTTTTATTGCTTGGACAGTTACTAGCAATGTGATTTATTTGTTTACAGATATAGCATATCATACTATCCTGCGAAATGAATATTCTATAATTAGTATTATCATAATTCAGAAGAATTGAATCTAAGATCGTCGTGTTATGCGGACTAATAAACACTTGCCTTCTAAAACTTTTTATATGGCTATATTCTGGAAGAGAGGCACTGATCTTTAGGAAAGTGATTGGAGAAACTAAGTTTAGGCCGAGATGTTTTAATTCTTGGATGATTACTTCGTGTGGGATACTTGGACAAACATTTGATAGTACTATTCTTTCTGCAGGCGTTATGAGCCTTCTGGCCCTGACTGTTTCTCCATTTACCTGTATAGAACCATAGTTTGTCATAAAATCCTCAACAGCTTGCTTGCTACTTAAATACATGCATATTCGAATATTAGATAGGCGAGACGAGAATAAGATATTTTTGGGATTTATTAAATTACCTAAAAAAATAAGATAATCTTGCAGTGGTATATTATTAATAGCGCTAAAAAGTATTGCGTTTTCTTTTCCTGGGAAGAAATTTTGCTGTGAAGCTGCGGTAGAATAAGATTTATTCGCTGGGACATCCTGTATAGTAACATCTGAGGACATATTGATAATTTATTTACGGTACTACCGAAACTAATTACTTTCGTTTCCCGCAAAAAACAAAACTGGTAAATTGTTTATAATTCATAAACCTGTGTCTATTTACAATAACTAGTGTAGTATACAGGAATATAAACTAACAAAACTGGTTTAAATACGCAAATATACGATTAAATAATGTATGTAGTATAAAACTTACAGTTTAAAGTTAGTTTGATCACTTTAACTATAATTAAAAACTGGTAGTTTCACTGGTAATAGACAAAATATCAAGAGCCGAGACACTACGTGTTTACAGCTCATTAACTTTTTCGGTACTCCCTGCGTGTATTGTAACTGTGTATATCAGAAGGTTTTAACAATTCATGTCGTTTTCTATGTATAAGTAGAGACATCTTATAAATATAAATATTAATGAGCGTCATTATTCCATGATCTTTCAAGAGAGGTCTACATGAAGTTCTATTTGTTAAGTTGAATAGTGCCCGAATTGCTCGTTTTTGAGCCACAAATGTGGATTCTGCTGTGCTAGCCGCGCCCCAAAATTCCACACTATATTGCATACTACTTTGAAATTGAGCAAAATAAACTATTTTTGCCACACAAAAATTTGTACTTTGTCTAATTGCTCTTATGGCATATGTAGCTCTGCTGAGGGTTTTATTAAGTTCAGTTATGTGGTAACTCCAATCAAGTTTGCTGTCTATGTTTATGCCTAAAAATTTAATTGTATGACCAGAAGTAATGCTTTCTTGATCTACTTTAATAACAACATCTTCCACATTTTGATACAAATTAAAACGGATACTTTGTGTTTTACTAATATTCAGAACCAATTTATTGGCGAGAAACCAGTCTGATATCTCTTCAACTGTAGTAGCGGCACAGGATGTTAATGTATCAGAACTACCGCCTTTAATTACTATACTCGTATCATCTGCAAAAAGTGAAAATGTGGTATTCGGGAAACTAGCTACCAAGTCATTGATATAGATACGAAACAGTGTTGGTCCTAAAACAGACCCTTGTGGAACTCCACACTGAACTTCTGCGAAATTTGAATAGGATGCTTCACAGCTACTATCAGAATTATTTATTCTAACACACATTTTTCTGTGTGATAGGTATGTCTGAAACCATTTATGTGGTGTACCTCTAATGCCGTAGTAGTAGATCTTGTCCAGTAGTATTTGATAGTCTACGCAATCGAATGCTTTCGATAAATCACAGAAAATACCAAGAGGATGGTGTTTTGCTTCCAAGATTTTATGCACATTTTCGATTAGAGAAAATGCTGCATCTGTAGTACTCATATCAGATCTAAAGCCATATTGAGGAGTTGTTAGAATTTTATGTTTATTTAAAAAAAGAAGTAATTGTTTATTTACGCACCATTCTAATAGTTTTGAAAGGGACGGTAATAGACACTCCGCGATAGTTCTCTATATTACACCTATCACATTTTTTATGTACAGGAATAACTACCGATTTTTTAAAACATTTAGGAAATATTCCGTTTTTAAGAGACAAATTAAGGGGAAACAGTAGCGATCAACAGGTAGCAAAAACGCGTTCCAAGATTGCGGCTGTAATTTTGAATATTTTTTCGAGATATTTGGCACACGTATTCGTAATATAATAAAGAATGGCGGTACAGAGCCCAAATTGAAAAATATATTAATATGTGGAAATTACCCTGTAATTAAATACAATTTAAAAAAAAAACGAGCCTGTACCGCCATTAAGAAGAACAAAAAAATACACTTTCTTCAAATAAACTTTTTTATCCGATGCCTAGATTTTGTGTCATTTTGGAACTACTAAAATTTTTTATTTCATTAGCAGTTCCAAAATGACACAAAATCTAGGCATCGGATAAACAAGTTTATTTGAAGAAAGTGTATTTTTTTGTTCTTCTTAATGGCGGTACAGGCTCGTTTTTTTAATATTGTATTTAATTACAGAGTAATTTCCACATATTAATATATTTTTCAAATGGGGCTCTGTACCGCCATTCTTTATTATATTACGAATACGTGTACCAAATATCTCGAAAAAATATTCAAAATTACAGCCGCAATCTTGGAACGCGTTTTTGATACCTGTTGATCGCTACTGTTTCCTCTTAAAAAGAAAAACTAAAGGCCTACAAAGGGTATCAATATTTTCTTTTACAAGGGTAATTGGAATTTTGTCAAGCCCCGCGGATTTCTTTGGTTTTTGTGACAAAATGCACTCCCTGACATCAGTTTCTATTAAAGGTCTAAAAAACAATGAACTTACATTATTTGCCGGTAAACTCTGCAAATAGTTATCACTAGATTTTTTACTTTTGATATTAGGAATAATACTTGATGCAATGTGTTGAAAATAAGATTTAAATTCTTCTGCAACTTCAGTTGGATTTGTGATATCAATATCATCTTTTAATAAATATATCTTTCTTAGCTGTTATGTTTTTTTTGTTAAAATGTGAAACTAAATCCCATGTCGCTTTAGATTTATTATTTGAGGAGTTGATTATACCATGGAAGTACTTATTTTTTGCCTCTTTAATTATTTGTTGTAACCATCGACAATACGTTTTAATGTAGTTTTTTATGGTAATATTATTTGTATATTTTTTTAGTTGTAATAAGAATCTTTTGTTTTTTGACGATACTTTTATTCTGGGGGTTAACCAACCTTTAAAATTTCTTTTGTTATGTATTTTTTTACGTTTAGTCGGGAACGCGTATTCGAAGCCCGAACCAATTTTTTCATTAAAAACATTATAAGCTACTTCCACATCTGATATTTCATATACATCATTAAAGTCGCACTGACGAAGATACTCAAGAAATTTTAATTTATTAGTTTGACAAAAGGATCTAACCAGATGATATTGATTATTAGCATCAGCTTTATCCACACTTATGGTTAAAATTGGAGCTTTGTGATCAGACACTCCTACTTCAAATGTAGACCCCTCAAATAATAGTTTAGGATTCAAATTAACACAAATATTATCTATTCGTGTAGCAGACGTTATTTTTACTCTAGTAGGTTCTAAAATAGTTGGTATTAAATTATACATTGTCAATATGTTTTCAAAATCAAAAACATTCCTATTCTTACAATCTAAGTCTACAGTGATGAGCGCGCTAATAACCGGCAAAATAGCACAAAAGATGGAAAACGTATTAATTTGTGAGATAAAATGGAATAAAACTAGTTGAGCTGGGGAATTTAGTTATATTAACCTATAAATTTACATTATATTGATTGTTTCCCACCTTTACACGTATCAGAGGAGTATTTCAACTGAAACTGTCACTGTGACAGTGGTTGCCAAACTAGTGCAATACCTACGACTAAAGGTGGGAAACAATCAATATAATGTAAATTTATTGGTTAGTATCGCTAAATTTCCCAGCTCGGCAAGTTTCATTTCTTTTTATCTCACAAATTAATATGTTTTTCATCTTTTGTGCTATTTTGCCGGTTATTAGCGCGCTCATCACTGTATATTAAAATCGCCGCAAATTATATAATTGTAATTTCTGTATTTTAAATAAAGTTCACTTAACAAATCGCACAACACATTAAAAAATATTTGCAAATCTCCCGAGGGGGGTCTATAAATACAAGAAATTACTAATTTTAAATTATGATTGTTTACAACGGTAAATTCAATTTTGTTATCTACTGAAACAGTTTCTAAATTAACAACTGGACTAAAATCAAACTTTTTATAGAAAAGTAGAAACTTTTGTAGAAAAAACGGCCGCTCCACCATGGGAATCCGTTTTCCTACAATATCTGTTTATTAATTGATAATCCTCTAAAGAGTAAAAGTCAAATTCTCCCGCTTGCATCCAATGCTCTGTGAAACACATCACGTCAATACAGTTTTCTGAACTATAATCGTCAATAAAAATATTTATGTCATCAACTTTATTGCGAATTGAATGAACATTAAGATGCATTAGTGAGAATTTTTGCGAACATTGTTCAGTTGAATTCGGATTTAGCTCCGTATTCCACTTCTCAAACTGTAGTTTTTTGAAGACGATGATGAATTTGGTTGTTGCTGTGATGAAATTGGTTTTTCAGAATCGTCGAATTTTTGCTTAATCTCTGCCAAAAACATTTTTTTGTTGTCCACTATTATACAGGGTGTCCCGAAAAGATTGGTCATAAATTATACCACACATTCTGGGGTCAAAAATAGTTCGATTGAACCTAACTTACCTTAGTACAAATGTGCTCATAAAAAAAGTTACAGCCCTTTGAAGTTACAAAATGAAAATCGATTTTTTTCAATGTATCGGAAACTATTCGATATTTTTTGTTAAAAATGGACATGCATCATTTTTATGGCAGGAACATCTTAAAACAAAATTATAGTGAAATTTTTCCACCCCATAAAAATTTTATGGGGGTTTTGTTCCCTTAAACCCCCCAAACTTTTGTGTACGTTCCAATTAATTCATTATTTTGTTACCATTAGTTAAACACAACGTTTTTAAATCTTTTTTACCTCTTGGTATTTTGTCGATAAGCCAGTTTTTATCGAGATGCGGCTTCTTTTTTAATATGTTTACATAAAAATTTCATGGGGGTTTTGTTCCTTTAAACCCCCCAAATGTTTGTGTACGTTCTAATTAAACTATTATTGTGGTACCATTAGTTAAACACAGTATTTTTTAAACTATTTTGCCTCTTAGTCTTTCTTTGATAAGTCACCTTTTATCGAGATGTGGCTTCTTTTCCAAAATATACCTAAAAATGTAAATTATAAATAAATTTTCAGATTATTAACATGTCTCTATAACCGCACTTAACCATATACAAATATGTGGTGGATTCGACAAATATTCAAAATATCTCGACAAACACTGGGCTTATCGAAAAAGTACAAGAGACAAGAAAGTTTTAAAAATATTGTGTTTAACTAATGGTGCCACAAAAATAATTTAATTGGAACGTACAAAAAAGTTTGGGGGGGTTTAAGGGAACAAAACCCCCATAAAATTTTTATGGGGTGCACAAATTTCACTTTAATTTTTTTTTAAGATGTTGCTACCATGAGAATGCCACATGTCCATTTTCAATAAAAAATCTCTAAGAGTTTTCGATATATGAAAAAAAATCGATTTTCATTTTGTAACTTCAAAGGGCTGTAACTTTTTTTGTGTGCACTATTGTATATAGGTAAGTGAGGTTCAATCAACCTTTTTTTTTTTTTTTTTTGGACTGAGGTGGAACGCTCTTAGCTGACTAGGGAAGATGTCCCTAGTACTGTTGGACTCGGACAGGAGAGGAGAACACGCCAAGGCACAGAGACCAGAGTATGACCCATGTGTCCCGCGTGCCCCCCATAACCAGCCGCCTACCAACTAAAACCACCCCCTCTTCCGACCCGGAATATCCCTGAACGTGTTCAGTGGATGAACGAAACATGGGGATATTCCGCGCAGTCTAAAAAGGATGTCTGGAGATATCTTACGTGTTAAGAAATCCTATTATGCTTGCCTAGAAGCGGCAGGCACATAGCAGGAAGTCTGTATCTTAAGTTTGAATAACTGGACCCAAAGCACCTGCCTAAAAGCGGCAAACGCTTGTGGACTAGGTCCTGGCTCAAAAAGTTTCACCAGAGCAGCGGAGAAACTTAGCTAGAGGCATTATCGTATCTATGGTCCTGGATCAAGGATTCCTCTCAAGAGGAAGAGAAAATTGTCTTTAGTAAAGAGAATTAAGGTGTTGAAAATTTGTATTGGACCACCATAATAATTTTTTTAAATATATACATATATATATTTTTTATATACATATATTTCATACACGCATATATACATACACATACACACATACGTACACATATACATATATTTTTTTATTTTTTTTGCATTTTTTTACGTTTTGTAATGGCCTGGAGTGACCCACCTCAGCCATTTTGCTCCAACCTTTCCATTAGGGACTTACGCTTCATTATTTTTGTTACAATATCAATAATGGTTTCAAAGTTGCTCTTACTGCTAGTCGCTATTCGCAGAAAATTATCAGGTCCAAAGTCGCCTAGCCTATTTCGCAGGGTGCCCTGCTCACGGGCGAAAACATTGCATCTAAAAATACAATGTTCCGCATCCTCCCTCACGTGGCAGGTTTGACACGTGTCATCGTTTGATTTCCCGATTGCGAAAGTGAATGCTCTGAAGGATCCATGTCCTGTTAGAAATTGGGTAAAATAATAATTGACACGCCTAAACTTGCAGTCGTACCACGTCCCAACATCTGGGATCAGCCTCTTAGTCCACTGGGCTTTCGTGTGCTCTGCCTCCCATTCCCTTTGCCAGTCTTCTATGATCCGCACGCGTGCGATTGATCTTACTTCCGGTACGTGACCATTGCCGTTTTCGTATAATAATTGGCGTTCCTTGGCTAATAGGTGAATGGGGGGCTCGCCCGCTATCACCTGCAAGGCCTTGGTAGAAGTAGTTTTATATGCACTGGTGACTTTCAACAGAGGTTTACGCTGCGCTCTTGTTATCATATCCCTGTACTTTTGGTATCTTAGTACCCCGAACCAGACTGGGATTCCGTACAGAAGGGTAGACTGAACGATATGTAGGTATAGCCTTCTCCTGGAACTGCTCGGACCTCCAATATTAAGTGTAATTTTTTGGAGGGCCGTCGTCTGCACTTCCGCCTTCTTCACCACTCTTTCCAGGTGTTTAGTGAATCTAAGTCCTTTGTCGAGGTCTATACCCAGATATTTAGCGCAGCGCGTCGCCTGGACGTTGTTATTTCCTAAGCGGAACAACAAGTCTGGCCCATTTCTCGGGGCTTTTAGGATGGTGACCTCTGTTTTGACATCTGCAAGTTCAAGGTCATTGTCAATCATCCAATCATTCACTTTCTTGTAGCAATCTTCTACGGTCTCAACTAACACCCGATACATGTCACTAGTCGTGAGAATGGCCAAGTCATCGGCGTAGGCCACGGCTACACTATCTCTGCCATATGGAATCTCTAGCACTCCATTGTATAGAATATTCCATAAAGTTGGGCCGAGCACCGAGCCTTGAGGTACCCCGGCTGTTAGCTTTATATCTATATTTTTCTCCACAGTTACATACCTATCTGTGAGGTAGCTTTTAACAATGTTTATTAGGTATTCTGAGATATTGGCGGCTTCCATTTTTTGTATAATATAACCCCAGTTTGCACAGTTAAACGCATTTCTGACGTCGAACATAGTTATCACGGCCCACCTCCTTCTTGCATTCCCTACACCGTCGGTGATGTATTTTACCGCGTCAATCGCCGATCTTGCCTTTCGAAAACCGTATTGCCTAGCCGAAATTACGTGCTTCTCCTCTAGTTCTGCTTCCAAGCGGTTTTTGATTATATTTTCGTACAACTTGCCTAAGCAATCTAAGAGACAGATTGGTCGAAAAGAGCTAGCCTCTCCTGGGTCCTTTCCGGGTTTCAGGATTAGTGTGAGGCGTGCCCACTTTAGCGCGTCGGGAAATTCCTGGGCCGTAAGGAGCTGGGACATGATGTTCGTTACTAGTTCCGGTTTCGCATTAGTCAACAGTTTGATTGCTTCGGATGGCACACGGTCTGGTCCCGGAGATTTCCCCGTCTTTAATGATTCCACAGCTCTGGTAAGTTCCATGGGGGTAACTGCATCCGGGCGCGTGCATACATTCGGGACGAACGAAGTATCCGGTTTACTGGGGAAGAGGACATTCGCGATTTCCCTTTTTCTATTTTCTGCTAGTCTATATGGAGTTTCCATTCTCAGGCTTTTTGTTGCTATCTTGTAGGCCTGACCCCATATATCGTTTTCCAGCGCATCGCACAGATTTTTCCAGCAAGTACGCTTGGAGTTCCTGATAGCTTTATTGAGTTCCTTCTTGGCTTCTTTGTATGCTTCTCTTGCCTGCTGGGTTCTGGCTCTCTGTGCGATACGTCTCATCCTAAAGGAGTTAGTGCGCTTATTCTGTATATCCTCATTCCACCAGTATGGCACAGTATACGATGTGTATGTGCTGCTTTTGCTCGTTTTGTATGCACGTATTACCGCACTTCTGAAAGAGTGGAAGTTAATATCTTCTCCACGCAGATTCCCAATATTTTCGGTAAATCTCTCCTTATTGAAGGAGAGGATCCTTCTGCCGCTACCTGACATCCCCTTGGTGCCGATCTCGTAGAAAATGTATCTGTGGTACGTGAACAAGTTACCGTCCAGCACGTCCCAGTTCGTTACTTTCCTGGCATACTTACTTGACACCAGCGTAACGTCGATGTGGCTTCGTGAAACTCCTCTCTCAAAGGTATGTTTGCCATTATTGGCAATAATCAGGTCGCACGACAAGATCCAGTCGTTCCATATCTCACCCCTGCGGTCATTTCTCGGAGATCCCCATAGAACAGATTTCGCATTTATATCTCCTGCGATTACAAAGTTATTCTCCACCAAAGCTGTTTCCATGATGCTGTCCACCTTGTCCCGATAAACCGTCATATTGATGTTTGGAGATATATAGCAAGCAATGATAGCCACGTCAAGCATGTTCAATCAACCTAGTTTTGACTCCAGAATCTGTGGTATAATTTATGACCATTCTTTTCGGGAATTTTCTTCAAGTAAGGGACCAGTTGTTTTCTTTCTTCTATCGTTTTTTTACTAAACTGCTCTGATACACTATAACTGGTGTCTTTTAATTTCCTAGCATTTCTCATAACTTGATATTTTTTTTGAATTGAATTAAGTTTTATAACTGTCGGTCGATCTCTGCGTTCTTTTTTATAGCCAATCCTATAGACATCCTGTATATCACGTTCTTCCAACTTGACTTCCATTTTCTCATTAACTACCGATATTACCTCTTCTATAATTGCGTCTTGGTTTATAAAAAGATTTTGTTTCAGTCCATATACAACTATATTGTTTTTATTTCGATTATTTTCCAGATTTACTATATTATTTTCAAGTTGACTGACCTTTAATTTCAATTCATCGTTTTCTTGTCGCATTAGTTCCATGCCAGTTTTTATTGAATGGATATCAGATTTCATTTCTTCTATTGTTTGAATTAGTTTATCAAGTGTTTGCTCCACTGTAGTTTTAAACATTAAAAAATATTGAGACTTATTTTGAGCGAAAATTACATTAAAGGGGAAGTAATAGGGCATATAGCAAAAACAAGGAGGGGAGCGAGATGCCTTAACAGCACAATATGGAGAAACAGACACTTAAAAACGGAAACAAAAACGTAAATAATATATAACTTTGTATATCTGTATATCTTATAACACGACCTGTCATTCCTATACCGCAGAAGCAAGAAGATATTGGAGACAAATGAAATGAGAATCTCAAGAAGAATAACGGAAAAAATCCTACTAGGTAGGACAAGGAGTAACGAGATTAGAGAACTATTCAAAATACAAAATATTGAACAAAGAGAATGGAACAGACATATGGAAACAGAATATAAGTTGAATGGCGGAGAACACAGCGGTTAGAATCACATGTGCATAACTATTTTCGGCTTTCGAAAAAATCAGGTTAACTATATTTTACGCAACAATCCCAGACATTTCACTGTAACATCCAACATCTGAATCCATAGGTAATCTTCTTCTTGGTGGGCCTATCCATGAAGAATGTTGGAAATCATCATGGTAATTTTTATCTTATCTTAAGCAGCACGGAAAAGCTACACATACCTTCTCCGATATAGCCAAATAGTAAGTGCTTACAATTTTCTGCATATAACTTTGTTTAAAATCCACGATTCAATACCATAAAAAGCTACAGAGAAGATGCAACATAGTTTGTTTAGAGATAGCTACATACAGGGTGGGGCATTAGTGTGACAAAGTCCAATTACTCGTTTGTCGTAAGAGATACAAGAAAAAAATTATTTAGGTAAAAGTTGGGGCACAGATACTATGTACCATAATCTAAAAATATTTTCAGATATACAGGGTCACCCATATTGACAGGGTGACACAAACTTTTGTTTTTTTTAATGGAACACCCTATATATTTTTATATTTTTGGATTCTCCTCGATGTCTTCTCTCACAAAATATAGGGTTTTGTAATATTATACGAGGTAGATTAAAAGATAATTACGTTTTATTTTTAATTTCGTAGCAATATTCACACCCTGTAGAATTGTAGCGATTTGACATCAAAGTTTCTTCTTATGATCAAACGATTTTCAATATAGTCTACTATTGTTAAACATTAATAATACAGCGAAAAGTTTAATATTAATATACAGGGTTGGTCAAAACTCGGAATGAGTATTTTCTGAGTTTTCCTAAATGGAACACCCTGTATTTTAGTATTCTAATGCAATTATATTTTAAGGTACTTTTTTATTTCTTAAGCATTCCCTATACCTAAGTGCTTTAATTTTTGAGTTATTCATGATTCTTTAAGCCAAACATTAATTGCAATAAAAAATACGTTAAATTTTATTAGGTGGCTGTGCAAATATTCAATCAAAAATAATTTTTCAAAAAAAAAGTAGATATTAATCGAGACTGATCCCTAATTTATTAATATTCGATGAGATATCCAAATACCTACGTAGTTAAGATTGTTGGTGCGTAAAATAGGAATAAAAACACAAGATTCTACCTAATTGGCTATGACAATTTTGCTAAAACATTTGACATTATACTATTTTTATAGTTCCAGTTGCTTTGTTACCATTACTAATATTAATTTTTTTAATACGTAACTGATGAGTAATTGATTAAAATGGTTTTTGTGCTAGGAGAGTATAACAAAACTGTGCTACTAGCAATAAGAATTTTTCATTAGCAATTTCCTGATAAACGAAAACCAAGAAGAGAAACTTTTGAAACTATGCTAAAGCGGTTTCAACGGACTGGATTCTTAAATTACGAGAAACCTGATCAAATAAAAACTATTTTAAATGAATAAAATGAATTAAATGTAATCGTTAGTGTAACTGAGGATCTGCATATTAGGAAGAACGTTCTTATAATCTTTCTATCTAGGCCTAGACTGTTGAAATCGTTTTAGTGTACTTTCAAAAGATTCTCTTCCTGGTTTTCGTCTATCAGGGAATTACTGATAAAAAATTCTTATTGCTAGTAGCACATTTTTGTTATCCTCTCCT
Source organism: Diabrotica virgifera virgifera (assembly GCF_917563875.1). Classification (NCBI taxonomy): domain Eukaryota; kingdom Metazoa; phylum Arthropoda; class Insecta; order Coleoptera; family Chrysomelidae; genus Diabrotica; species Diabrotica virgifera. The sequence goes on from NC_065451.1 coordinate 57,622,532, forward strand.
AGCACAAAAACCATTTTAATCAGTTACTCATCGGTTACTTATTAAAAAAATTAATACTAGTAATGGTAACAAAGCAAATGGAACTATAAAAATAGTATAATGTCAAATGTTTTAGCAAGTTTATTGTCATAGCCAACTAGGTAGAATCTTGTATGTTTCTATTCCTATTTTACGCACCAACAATTTTAACTGCGTAAGTATTTGGATATCTCATTCAATATTAATAAATTAAGAATCAGTCTAGATTAGTATCTACTTTTCTTTCGAAAAATTATTTTTGGTTGAATATTTGCACAGCCATCTAATAAAATTTTACGTAATTTTTGTTGCAATTAATGTTTGGATTAAAGAATCACCAATAACTCAAAAACTAAAGCACTTAGGTATAGGGAATGCTTAAGAAATAAAATAGTATCATAAAATATCATTTCATTAGAATACTAAAATACAGGGTGTTCTATTTAAGAAAACTCAGGAAATACTCATTCCGAGTTTTGACCAACCCTGTATATTAATATTAAACTTTTCGCTATATTATTAATGTTTAACAATAGTATACTATATTAAAAATCGTTTGACCGTAAGTAGAAAGTTTGGTGTAAAATCACTACAATTCTACAGGGTGTGAATATTGCTACGAAATTAACAATTAAACGTAATTATCTTTTAAACTACCTCGTATAATATTACAAAACCCTATATTTTGAGAAATAAGTATTATAATAAGTATAATAAGTAATAAGCACTGCCAAGAAAACCATCCCTAGGGGGTATCGCAAAGAATATGTGCCTGGATGGACTGAAACATGTGAAGACTTATACACGAAGTTTCTCGAAAGTGGTGACCGAGAAATAGGCTATGAGCTTTTACACAACATCGATACAGCTAGATGCCAAAAATGGATAAAGACTGTCGAAAACCTTGACTTCAAAAAATCAAGCCGGCAGGCATGGTCCTTGTTGCGGAAAATTGGAGGAGCTAACCAGCTAGAATCCAGAGAGTCTAAAATGTCTCCTAACAAGGTTGCCTCCCATATAGTATCTCTATCCAGAGCTCCACGAGATCGAACACATACTAACAACGTGAAAAGAGACTTAAGGGCATTAAAACAAATGAACAGAACGAACTCCGAATATTCAGCAAGAATATTTATTTCTGAAATCACACATGCGCTGAAAGAAATGAAATCAGGTAAAGCACTTGGCTTTGATGGTATCGATCCAGAGTTCTTGATACACAGTGGTGCATACACGAAACAGTGGCTTGCAAAGTTCTTTAATGATATACTTCAGTCAGGTAACATTCCTTTCTCACTTAAGCGAACAAAGATAATTGCAATTCCGAAACCGGGCAAATCAAACGATAAGCCAGAAACTTACCGCCCCATAGCTCTACTCAGCATGGTATATAAACTATTAGAAAAGCTTCTCCTCAACAGAATTAGTCACAGGATACTAGAAAATGTCCCCATTGAACAAGCTGGCTTCCGCCCTCATCGAAGCTGTACGGACCAAGTGCTGTCATTAACAACTTTTATAGAAGCTAGTTTTCAAAAGAAACAAAAGACAGCAACAGTATTTATAGATCTAACAGCAGCATATGATACTGTTTGGAGACAGGGATTAATATATAAACTGGCCCGCATTATCCCCTGCAGAAAGATAATTAATCTCATTGACAACATGCTGACCAACAGAGCCTTCCAGGTTATAATGGGAAAGGAGACGAGTAGACAGATGAAACTTAACAATGGTCTTCCACAGGGTTCTGTCCTTGCCCCTTTACTTTTCAGCCTCTATATTGCTGACATGCCTGAAACCGAATCACGGAAGTTTGAATATGCTGACGACTGGACCCTTGCAACAAGCCACCAATCTTTAGAAACTACAGAAATCACTCTCACGAATGACTTATCCATCCTCAGCGAATACCTTAAGAAATGGAGACTACAGCCAAGTACTACAAAAACTGAAGTATCAGCTTATCATCTAAACAACAAGTTGGCAAACAGAGAATTGCGAGTGTATTTTAATAACAAGCTGTTAAAACACAATAAATACCCGAAATACCTTGGGGTTGCTCTAAACAGAACGCTCACATTCAGGGAACATCTGACGAAAACAGCAGCAAAATTGAAAACACGCAACAATATAATACAGAAACTCTGCGGCACTACATGGGGGTCCACAGCATCAACATTAAGATCGTCTGCTCTTGGCCTGATATATCCGGTGGCAGAATACTGTGCTCCAGTGTGGCTAAATAGCAGGCATACCCACCTGGTCGACACCCAACTAAACCGTACTATGCGTATGATAACAGGCACAATTAAGCCCACCCCTACAATGTGGCTACCTACCCTTAGTAATATAGCACCACCCAACCTACGCCGCGAACATGCATTGGTTAAAGAATATAACAAAATAATGGACAGTCACCAGCTTCTAGTCCACAACGACATCCCCGATATTCTTGGAAACCGTCTCCGATCCAGGTTACCCCCTCTACAATCTGCTCAAACGCTGCAGCAATCCAACTTAAATACCCGATGGAGAGAAGATTGGGAAAGTAGGACAGATCCGCATTACCATTATCTACCGGACATCATAGGGAAACCTGGCGAATTTGAACGTCCCCGTAAGATTTGGGCAGCCCTTAATCGAATTCGAACAAACTGTGGAAGATGCGCCGACTCCTTCCACAGATGGGGTAAACTCCCCTCGCCTTCTTGTGACTGCGGCGCTGCAAGACAGACGATCAGTCACATTGTTCAGGACTGCCCACGCAGAGCATACACAGGCGACCCTATAGACTTTGTAATGGCAACCGAAGGGTCAATCGAATATATAAAAAAATTGGACATCTGTTTGTGAGGCATTTTATAATGCATAAATCTAAATATATTCTGTGATATACTTAAGCCATACGCTAAATAAAAATAAATTGAGAAATAAGACCTCGAGGAGAATCCAATAATGTAAAAATATACAGGGTGTTCCATTTAAAAACACATAAGTTTGTGTCACCCTCTCAATACGGGTGACCCTGTATATCTGAAAATATTTTTAAATTATGGTCCTATCCGCGCCCCAACTTTTATGTAAGTAACTTTTTTTCGTATCTCTTACGACAAACGAGTAAATGGACTTTGTCACACTAATGCCCCACCCTGTATGTATTCTCTGATGATAAACGAACGAATTCTGAAACCGGTCAGGTAAATGAAAATGTTTATTCATTTATATTAATTGTCAACATTAATAACACAAGAGAGTGAGAATAAATTGCCAATAATGCGACAATTTTTCGAAAACTTGGTTCCTGGCAAGAGACATAAGAGCCCGGAGGACTCGAGTTTTATTCCTGACAGTTTTATTCATGAAATCTAACCGAAGTGCACTAGAACACTTAAAATTGCCGATTTGTGATCTCCCAGTGACAATTTGACATTAGATGGAGAACTAATGGTTTATTATGGATATTTTATGCGATGAATATTTATAGCCAACTAGATGGTCTGACCAAATAAAGCATTCAGCTGGAAACTCATTCTGCGAAGCTCTTAGAGCAGCTGAAGATAGAGGCCAATGGAGAAACATTGTTAGGAATATTGGAAGAAATCACGATCCTCAGTAATGGGGAAACGACAGGAGAGAGAATGCGAGAGTTACCAAAACTAGTAAACTGGTTGCGATTTAACAAAAACAATCTGCTTAAAATTATAACTGTAATAATGTCCAGTAGAAAATTACCACATTGACACTTAACCATCTAAAAAGGAACGAAATCACATATATTATTGGAGATTTTAACGCGAAAATTGGTCAAGGACGAAGATCTGACCTGATAGGTGAATATGAACTAGGGGAGAGCAATGAAAGAGGCGATAGATTATACCAGTTCTGTCAAGAACATGACATGACAATCGCAAATACATGGTTCAAATTACACAAAAGAAGATTATACACATGGAAGGGACCAGGAGATAACTCACTTCATATAATTAGAAATCAGATAGATTATATTCTAGTAAACAAGAGATTTAAGAATGGTGTCAAGAGATCAACGACATATCCTGGTGCAGATATCGGTTCAGACCATAATCCTCTAATAGCTGACATCCAAGTGAAGCTCAAAAAAGTCGAAGAAAGCCCCAAAGCCCAAAATTACATATATCAGCATCCAACAAAACGCTAATAGAAAATGACCTGAATAATCAGCTAAAGAATTCAACAAATGAAAACAATACAGAAATATGGAACACGTTTAAAGCTCTCACCTGGAAAGTAATGGAAAAATATACAACAACGATGCAGAGGCACAAAAAACAACAATAGATGACGGATGAAATCCTGGAATTGATGGAGCAGAGAAGAAAACTGAAAGATAACAAAACAGAATACAAAGAAAAACAGAAACTAATTAAACAAAAGATAAAGGTAGCTAAAGAAAAATGGATGGAGGATAAATGCAAGGAATTAGAAAAGTTGAATGAATAACATTATACGTTTAATATGTTTAAAAAAGTTAGAGAAGTAGCTGGTCTTTATCATAAGAAAACTCCACATACTATAACCGATTCGTCGGGAAAAATGATAATAGACGAACACGAAATTCGAACTACCTGGTATAATTATATAAATGAACTCTATAATGATGATAGACCCGAAGAACTGAAGACTTTAGATGAAGGTGAAGGACCAGAAATACTGAAATCAGAAATACTTTAAGCTATAAAATTGGCAAAAAACAAGAAAGCCGTTGGTCCCGACAACATATCTATAGAAATGTTAAAGCTCATAAATGGGGAAAACATTGGAATACTAGTCAAACTTTTCAATGATGTTTATTCGACTGGTGATATCCCTGAAGGTAGGTTAAAGTCCGAATTCATAACCCTACCAAAAAAACAACGTCCAAAAAACTGTAGCGATTATAGAATGATAAGCCTTATGAGCCACACTTTGAAAATCTGTCTACGTATCATTCACAGTAGAATCAGAGATAAATGTTAAGAAGACCAGGATGAAACACAATTTGGCTTCAGAAATGGACTGGGAACCCGGGACGCACTCTTTGCACTAAATGTGTTATTGCAGAAATGCCGAGATCAAAGGAAAGATGTCTTTGCTGCATTTATTGACTATGAGAAGGCCTTTGATCGAGTACAACATCACAAATTAATTAAAATATCAAAGGATAAAGGAGTTGATAGTCAAGATGTACGAATCATAGAAAAATTATACTGGCGTCAAACAGCGACAGCTTGCACAAATCGAAAATCAACAGAAATATGCAAAATACAAAGAGGTGTCAGACAGGGTTGTATACTGTCCCCACTGTTATTTAATTTATATTCAGATATAATATTTAAGGAAGCGCTGCATAATTTGGAATGGGGTGTGAAAGTTAATGGAATTCTGATAAATACAATCAGAGATGCAGACGATACAGTTATTTGTGATGATATAAATGATATAAGTGATGATATAAATGGATTACAACACCTTTTAAATGTCATTGATACAGTGGGAAGAGACTTTGGCCTAAATATAAACTGTTCAAAAACAAAATACATGGTATTTAGCCGTTTGGCCCATCAAGATTCACGGTTATATGTTGATGGTCATATAATTCAAAGAGTACCCAGTTTTAAATATCTTGGTTGCCATATTACTGAACAACTATATCCAGATAAAGGGATAAAATGTAGAATCGAGATAGCCCGCACGACATTTTTAAAAATGAGGTCATTCTTCTGTAATGATACCTTGCAACAACTTCGAAAGCGCATGATTAAATGCTACATTTGGTCAGTCCTCTTGTATGGTGTCGAAGTATGGACATTAAAAATATCCACCATTAACCGTTTGGAGGCCTTTGAAATGTGGCTGCACAGACGTATACTGAAAATACCATGGACGGCTATGCTGACAAATGTGGCAGTCCTTAAGAGAGCAAATGCTACCCGCGAGCTGCTTGATAATATGAAATATAGAAAGATGGCCTATTTTGGACACGTAGTAAGGGGAGACCGGTATAATATTCTTCAACTTATTATGATGGGTAAAATCGAAGGACGCAGAGGGATTGGTAGAAAGCAGGCCTCTTGGTTGAATAATATCCGGGAGTGGACAGGAATAAAGAAAGCAGAACACCTATTTAGAATAGCTCGAGACAGAGACAGTTTCGCCATGTTAATCGCCAACGTCAAGGGGACTTGATAGGGCACGTTAAGAAGAAGAAAATTACCGCTATAATAAAAATATGGTTGGACAGAATTAACCCGGGAGCAGTCGGGCCGTTAGAAAAAATCTCACATTTTATCCTTTTCAGTGATAACTTGATGAAAAATTTTGCAACAGAACTTTCCACTTTTAAGTGCCTCGAGGAAGATTGTAGAAATGCGTGGGAATTTAAAAAAAAATAAATTTTTTTTATCTTTTATTTTTGTGTGTGAAATTTATGGTTTTGATGAGAACTAATTAGCTTTAAAATAGTTAGAAATAGATATTTTCAACATAACAAGTAAATAAAAACATTATAAAATAGAAATTTGTTTTAAATTCGTATTTAAATTCGTATTGTGAGATTTTTTCTCTACGCGCGACTGCTTACGTGACAGAAGTGAACGCGATTGCTCCCGGGTTAAAGACGCGATGGAAAATCTTACTACACAATTGGAAGTAAAAAATTATTAAAAAATAATCACTACAATTACTTGCGGTTTAATCCACGATCTAATGCCCGCACTTCACTCTCGCCGAAGTCGATCGAGGTTCAACAAGTACGAGAGTGTAGACGGCGACCTTGTGTAACTTTGACTCACTTCGTTCTACTTCCATTCTCTGTCGGTCTGGCGCTTCCGAGTCAAAGGGATCTTTGTCGGTATAGCACCGCTTGAATGTGTTCCTCGCGAAGTAGAACGAGTGTGTAGAGAGGGTACTTCGGACTTCGGTCAACTTTGGCGAAGTAACTTCGCCGAGAGTGTGGAGCCCGCTATTATAAAACATGATGCGATATTTGTAGTGTCAATACCCAATAAACTCAAATTACAAATTCCACTGAATTCTAAATAGTCCTTGTGTGCATTCAGCTGATATGTTTGCAATAGAACGTGAACTACTCTGACTGGTAACTCAAAGCCAATAAGGCATTATTAATGTCTGATTCATTGTCCGTAGACATGCATACATTAACAGTAGGATGTTCAAAACTTATCCAAAATCTAGTAAAATATTTAATATTAAACACTTACTCCACATTATTTTAGCCACCTACTGATATAAAACTCGCTTTGTTTGTTCTATAGACACTTTGAAACATCGCACGAGATTTGAGAAATTATTTCATTCACATAAATTCTGACTAATAGAAATCTACTGGAATAAAAATGTCAGCGAATATTTCATTCGTAGAAATTCTGACCAATAGAGAACTACAATAATAAAAACTACAGTGATTATTTTTTAATGATTTTAACTTCCAATCGTGTAGTAAGATTTTTCATCACATGTTTAATTCTGTCAAATCAGATTATTATTACAGCGGGAATATTCTACTGTATATTGTTACAGTGGGAATAATTTTAAGTAGATTGTTTCTGTTTAATTGCAACCAGTTTCCTAGATTTGACCACTGTCACATTTAAGAAAATATAATAAACTCTTAGTTCTGCATCTAATATTAAATTGTCACGAGAATACAATTCGGCAATTTTAAGCCGAAGTATACATCGTTAAGATTATTTATCGGAAAGATTATTAATGAATAAAACTGTATTTATAATACCCGTGTTGAGCTGCCCCCCCCCCCCCACTTGCAAAAATTAAAAAACAAATAGCGCAAATCAAAAATTTTGAGCTCGTTACACTGAGCAGGAATTTAATATTTTAGTGGGGGGGGGGCTAACTCAGCCCCCCACTACTTAAAAATAGGGATATTGAATCGATCTTTGCGACAGAATTACGAGCTATTTATGAGCTCTTGAAATGATATAGTTTCGATTTTTGAGCTCATCCCATTCACCCCCAAATAACCCTTTAATTGATTTAACTTAAGAGAAACATGCTGAAAAAAATTAAAATATATCTTATCGCGGATATAATTCCTATAGCTTATATATTCTAAGAATAAACTCTTAAATCACGCGCATTTCGATTATTGAGCTACAACCCCTTCGCAAGAAAACCTTCCCGGCTTAAGAGAGAGTTGTACTTAAAATGCAATAAATTTATTATTTGGCGACTACATATTTAATAATTTATGAGCTCACAAAATACGCGCATTTAGATCATTAAATTGCAATTCCTCTTGTAAAGTGCAGTCACTGAAGGTAAAAATCAACTGAATCGTTTATTTCGAAAAGGCCACATCTCTATTAATTTCACAAAATGAGTTAACTTCGCCATTTTGTTTAGAATATCCTCGTGCTTTATTACACGTGAAAACGCCACATATCGGCTATTCGTTACTATTAATCTTGACAGGCGTATTTCTCTGTTTATTTCGAAAAGGCCACTTCTCCGGAGATGTGGCGTTTCCGAAACAAACTGCGCGCGCCGGACATGTGATTTAGTGGTTACGGTCGCGGACCTCCCTCTAGTTTCCTAGACCAGTTGTTGACGATTACATTTAGTACGATTGGGTTCCATTGTGTATTGTTTATATGTACAAAAATGAGTAGCTCTGATAGTGAAACCAGTGTTATTATTAAAAATAAACAAAGGAAAAGAAAGAAAGGTATTAATCGGGCCCTGTATAAAAGTGAAGTTATTAAGAAGGCTAAAGTTAAGGGCCAAGCCCATATTAATCACGTGGGAAAACAAGTTATGGCGCGAAAAACTGGAATCGACTGTACTTGTCGCAAGAAATGTTGTGAACATTTTGCGGAAATGGACAAGAATGCGTTGTTAACGTCGTTACATGACTTTGATGACAAAAACTCACAAGACTCATACTTACAAAATATAATCGAAGTAACTCCCAGAGAGAGAGAGAGAGAACTCCCAGAGAGAGAGAGAGAGAGAGTAACTCCCAGAGAGAGAGAAAATCTCAGAATGCCATTAAACGTATTGAGAGACCCAATAATTTTTGTTTCATGTTTGTTTAAATGGAGTACCTAAGCAGGTATGTAAGAAAGCTTTCTTAAGTTTATATGGTGTTGGCGAAAAGCATGTAAGAAGATTTTGCCACCTACTAGTGACTGGATCCACTCCAAGAGATAATAGAGGTAAATCTGTTAAATCTAGGCATAATTTAATACCAGGTGAATTGTGCTTTCAAATTTGTGAACACATACAATCGTTTGATGTAAAGGAAGTCCATTATGGTAATATACTAAAAAAGTATTTGCCTGCTACTTTGGATGTCAAACAAATGCATAAAATGTTTATCGAAAAATTTCCGGAATCTAAAGTGAAATACAGTTTTTATTTGAAGTATTTTCACGAAAATTTTACATACTCTTTTGGTCGTCCTCAAGTTGATGTATGTTCTACTTGTGAAGAACTTGGCCAGAAAGTTAAAAGGACCACTCTCAACAACATTGCAAAACGAGTTGCTGTTGCAGAACTATTAATTCACAAAAATAGGGCTAAGAAATTTTATAAAAAACTAGATCAGATTAAAAAACTTTCTTCAGAGACGGACGAGATACTAGGAATCTCCATAGATTATATGCAAAATTTGCCGATACCTGACATACCTGTATAGGAAATTTTTTATTATCGGCAGTTATGGGTTTTTCAATTCAGTATACACAACTTAAAAACAGGAGAAGCTAATTTTTTTTCCTATCACGAGGGCGAGGCCCACAAAGGACCCAATGAAGTGTGCACCTTCCTGAAAAATTATTTTAAAAATGATGTTTCTGAAAATGTAAAAGAGGTCCATATATTTTCAGATGGCTGTGCAGGCCAAAATAAGAACCACACGGTAATAAGATTCCTTCTAGCTCTTGCTTCGTCAGGAAAATTCAATCACATTTTTCATTATTTTCCAATCAGAGGCCACTCATTCCTCCCGTGCGATAGAGACTTCGGGGTAGCAAAAAGACTCATTCGCAAGCAGGACCGAATTTTTCTTCCTGAAGAATATTACGAATTGATAAAAAAATCGTCAAGAAAATCCCTTTTTTCTATAGAACTGGTAAAAAATGAAACAATTTTGGAATTCAAAAAATGGTGGCCCAGGCATTATAAGAAAACCGTACTCTCCATTGACTCCTATAGGAAAATACCCAAACATGAGAAAACAACTTTTGCAATTTCTCAATATAATGAGTTCGAATATGACAACAAAAAACCGGGAATTGTTAAAGTACGTCCATTTATCGATGGGCTTATGTTTCATGAATTTTCCTTGGGAAAACCAGCTGGAGTTTGTCCTAGTTTGCCAACAGAGTCTGCTTACACAGAAAAAATCCCTATTAATTCGAAAAAAATGGACAACATCAAGAAACTTGTACAGTATGTGCCAGAAGACAAAATGTTTTTTTATAATGAGCTGATTTTATGGCCTACCACTAATAGTGATGAACCACCAGAGGAAGATTACTGAAAGACTATTTCTTAACCTTCAACATGTTTTTTGCCACCTAATAAATTTTTTCCTTAATAATATTGGAGTTTTCTATTATTAATCATAAAATCATCAGTGTTTGTTTGGAAAAGGCCACAACTCCAAAAGCTAAATTATTTTTTACAGTGTACCTATGTCTGTTTTGTGTTGGATTTGTTAATGAAACTTCGTCATGCATCACATTTTGAGACTTTACTCCGAAAAGAGAAAGATATCGTCATTAATACCAAAATGAAACGTTTTTTTCGTTTCCTGTAAAATTAACATTTCTGGAGTTGTGGCCTTTTCGAAATAACCGATTCAACTATTACCTTCAATTTCGGTGAACCTTCATCGATTTTCACGAAAATTAGTGAGTGGTTATAGGATACCTCAAGAAACAAAGGTGACATGGTGCTACCTTGCGCCTTTACCCTGAGGGTGGATACCGCCCCTTCTCTGGGGGTGAACATTATTTTATTAAAAATAACTCCACAAATCGATAGAAGGACAAATTATAAACATACTTTGTTATATAAATTTATTAAAATAAGTCAATACTTTTTGAGTTATTAAAGTTGAAAGATTTTAATTATTCGTGAAAAAAAATGCATTAAAGCGGTTTTTCGTAAATCATTGAAAAACTGTAAGTTTTTCCAAAATAGATAATAGTAGTTTAATTAGTATAGCTTATATTCTAAGAATAAACTTTTAAATCACGCGCATTTCGATTATTAAGCTGCCACCCCTTCGCAAGAAAATCACCCCATCTTCACGGCTTAATAAAGAATTGTACTTAAAATAAATTAAATTAATTATTTGGCGACTACATATCGTTTAATAATTTAAGAGCTCGCAAAATACACGCATTTCAGTTATTGAATTATAATTTTATTTCTATAGTGCAGTCACTGAAGGTGTAAATCAACTGCGACCTTCGATGTCGGTGAACCTCCATTACTTACTTACTTACTTAGTCCTAAGCCTTTCTACCTTTAGGTGTAAGGCTGGTGGAGTTGAGTTTGGCATTGTAGTCTCCATGCTTTCCGATCTTGCGCTAAGTTTCTTGCACTTTCCAATGTCAATCCCTTCTTCTCGACTTCTTTCCTGATTTCATCTACCCACATAACTCTTGGTCTCCCTCTTTTGTTTTTCCCCTGCACTCTCGTTTCGAACACTCGTTTTGTTAGCCTCTCGTTCGACATTCTACACACGTGCCCGAACCATCTAAGTTGTCCTTCTACTATTTTTTCATTGATTGGTTCTAGTTTTAGGTTTTGTCTAATTGTTTCGTTTCGTATTTTGTCTGTCCTTTTTCTGTTTGCTATTTTCCTCAGGAACCTCATTTCCATAGCATTGACTCTGGAGACATTTGTCTCCCCGTCAATGTCCATGTCTCGCTGCTATACATGATTGTTGGTCTAACTACTGATTTAACGACTGCCGTTTTTACTTTTTCCGGTATCCCTTTTTTCCCAAAAAATGTTGTTTTCATAGTGTTAAATAAGCTTCCTGTTCGTCCCATTCTCTCGTTTATTTCCATGTCTTGTTTACCATTTGATTCGATTATTACTCCTAGGTATTTAAAATATTCCACTTGCTCTAGTTGTTTCCCGTCTAATTCTATTGCGTGTGTCTTCCTCGTATTTGAAATTATCATTGTTTTTGTTTTCTCTGTATTAATTTTCATATTTATGTTTGATAGTTCTTCTTCTAGGATTTCAAGATTGTTCTGTAAGTCTTCTCTGTTTTCTGCTATCAATACCATGTCGTCTGCAAATAGTAGCTCCGATAGTTGAGTCTGTTTCATTTGCCAGTATCCTAATGTTAGTTTTCTCATTCTTCTCTTGGCTTTCTTTATCGCTTCATCCAGTACCACTGAGAATAGCAGTGGACTCAGCACGCATCCCTGTTTGACGCCTTGACTTTTAGAAAATTCTCTGGATTCCTCGTTATTGGTTCTTACTGTATTTGTATTATTTTTGTACATATCCTTTATTACTTCTATTATGTGTCTGTCGACTCCCCTTTCTGTTAGTGTCTTCCAAACGTCCTTTCTTCGGATTCTGTCAAACGCCTTTTCCAGGTCAATGAAGCACATATGTATCTCTCTATTTTTCTTGATTACCTTCTCACTTACTTGTCTTAATGTGAATATTAGGTCTTGCGTGCTTCTGTCCTTCCTGAATCCACACTGTGTGTCTTCCATAGTTGTTTCTATTTGTGTTTTTATTCTTGTCTCTAGTATTCTTGCTAATACCTTCCCAGGGATACTTGATATGGTGATACCTCGGTAATTATTACAGTTTCTCTTGTCTCCCTTTTTGTGTATTGGTAATATAATGTCTTTCTTCCAGTCCTTTGGTAATTCTGCTCTATTTATGATATCATTCATTAGTTCTTTCATGCTATCCATTCCCTCTGTCCCCATGAATTTTATCATTTCCGGGGTGATATGATCCTTGCCTGGTGCTTTGCCCAGTTTTACTCTTTCTATTGCTTTCTCTAATTCCTCTCTTGTTATGGATTCCACTTGTTGTTCTTCATTCCTTTCTTGTATCTCCCCTATGTTGTCCTTGTCTACATGAGTTAGCTCTTTGAAATGTTCTCTCCATCTTTCCATTATTTGTTTTTCTTCTGTTAGTACGTTTCCATTCTTGTCTTTTATATTCGGCATCGTGTGCTCTTTCTTTTGTCTGAGTTGTTTTAATGCGCCGTAGAAGAGTTTTTGGTTTTCCCTATAATTTTTTGTCATTTTTTGTCCAAATATCTCCCATGACCTTTCCTTTCCTGCTTTCACCGCTATTTTAACCTCTTTCCTTTTTTCTTTATATGCTTCGTAATCTTCCGGGTGTTTTGTGCTTAGGTATCTTTTCCATTTGTCTTTTTTGTTCTTTATTTTCTCTCGTATTTCTTCCGTCCACCATTCTGTTCTCCTCATGTTAGTGTTTGCTATTTTTGCTTTCCCGCAAGTTTCCTCAGCTGCTTTGATTATGCTGGTTTTTAGATATTCCCATTTTTTTTCTATATTTGTATTTTTTGCCCTACCTTTCAAAGTATTATCTAATTTTTCTTGGAATTTCTTCTTATATATTTCCTCTTTTAATTTGTAACTTTTTATTTTTTCATTTACTACCTTTCTTCTCTTTTCTTCTTTTTCCTCTGTTGTTCTCATTCTCATTATTACTAGATGGTGGTCACTGCCAATCTCCGAGCCTCTTTTCACTTTCGTATCCTGTACTCTTTTCCATTTGTTGCTGCTTACCAAAAAGTAATCTATGATTGATTTTTCGTTTCTGCTGTCTTGTACTCTCGTGTATTTGTGTACTTCTTTATGTTTAAATTTTGTATTTGTTATAACTAGTTTATTCTCCATACATATTTCTATTATTCTTTCACCATTTCTGTTTAGCATTTCTTCTCCTTCTTTTCCCATGCACTCCTCTATTCCGCTGTTGTTGTTTCCGACTCTACCGTTTAGATCTCCCATTACAATTATGTTTTCTTCCCCATTATCAATTTGCATTTGGAGCTCCTCGAAAAATTTATCTTTCTCTTCCTTTCTTGCATCTTCATTTACTCCGTAGGCTGTTATTATTGTCCATATTTCTTCGTCGATCAGTTTAATTTTCACCGATAATATTCTCTGGTTAACATATGTTTCTTCTATAACGTGTTGTAGTCTATTCGGTGCAATTATTATCCCGACTCCTTCTTTTGCTCTCTCTTTTGTATCCGCTCCTACCCAAAGTAACCAATATCCTTTGTGTATTTTCTTAAGACCTTTTCCTTTCATCTTCGTTTCTGTTATTCCTAGTATTTCTATTTTTTGTCTTATCATATCTTCTACCAGTTCTTCCTCTTTTCCATTGATGCTTCTCACATTCCATGTTCCCATTTTTATCTCTCCTTTTTTCTGCAATCTAGCTTTCCCCTTTTTCCTATTTTCATACTTGTTTACCTTTGCATCATCTTTTTCCCTATCGCTTTTCCCATTCATTGCCTTGGTTGTCATTGTTGTGGGTCCGGTCTCATTATTTTCTTTTAGTTTTTTGAAGTCCCTTCCCCGATATTTCTGTGAGTTAGTATAAGTTTCTCTTTATTATGGTCCCATTTCCACTCCTTTCCATTAATCTCCAGTTTCATATATCCTATCTTCGTAGTATTACCTTTGTCTTTTTCTTCTTTTGCCATTTTCCTAATTTTTGCTTGTATTTCCCTTTCCTTTCTTGTTAAATCTGATTCTATATACACCTTTTGTCCCTGTAGATTTTTCAGTTTTCCTTTGTTTTTTAGTACACTCATCTTATCCGTTAGGTTTTCCATTTCTGCTACAAAGATTTGGTCGCCGATCTTCACCGCTCCTCTCAGTCTGACCTCTAATTTCAGATTTCTTCCTATGAAGTGTTCTACTGACTCCTTTACAGGCTTTCCGTCGGTAGCATCTAGTGTTAGGCCTTTTAATACTATATTATTTCTCCGTCTATCTTTTTCCAATTGTTCTATTCTATTGTTTGCCATTTTTAAACCTTCTTCCAATTTTTCGTTTTTTTCTTTCAGCTCCTTAATATATTCCATCGTTTCTTTTTGGTCTTTCCGTATGGTTCTTATTTCTGCCATCATTTCATCATTTTTCCACATAACTTCCCGCATCATTTTTATCATCTCTTCATTTGTGTCGTTGCTTTTATTCGGTGTTCGTCTCGTCAGGTTACTCTTTTCAAAATATAATTTATCTTCTTTATATTTTTTCTTCTTAGATTCTTCGTCGCCACTATCAGATAGTTCTTCATTCTTTCTATAGGTTTCCTTTCGGATTGTTCCTGTTCCGCCACTGGCCATTTTAAATTAAATGTTAACCTCAGCACTAATATAAATATTATTATTATACACTTAGAAGTTTATTTTTATTTCGCACAAGAACGCTTTTTAAGTTTAACGATTATCGATAACGATAGGTCTTTTAAAAAACCGGTGTTTTTATTGTGATAGGTTTCGAATTCGAAATTACCTTATCGCCAATACACCTGCCACACGACCTCTCGCCTCGCTTGCCAAACTCGAACCTCCATTAACTTTCACGAAACTTGGTGAGTGGATAGAGGATACCTCAAGAAATAAAAATAACATGGTACCAACTTGCAGTTTTTGTCTAGGTGAGATGTCACCCCTTCTCGTGTGTGAAGATTACTTTATTAAAAACTAGCTGACCCGGTGAACTTCGTTGCACCTTAGATAGTGTGTCATAATTAGATAATCTGTCATAATTTTTATTATAGATCAGTTGCTTGAGCGTAATGGCTAAAAATCAATTACTCAAAATCAACTGCTCGAAAATGAATTTCTAGACATGAAAATTGATCGAAATGCAATTTCCTCGAATAAAAAAGAAAATTATATGTCCAAATATTTTATGCAAAATTTGTAAGTATGGTCGAATGAAATCCGATAGTTTTAAGGCATTCCAGAAGCCGCTACAGATAAAATGTTTTAACAACTTATTAATCATTCAGAATTAGTCGACACTTATTAAAAGTTAAAATAATTAAGACAATAACTGGACGATAACGATTTAATGAGTGGAAAACAATTAAAAATTATTTTGCACATCATATTTGAGACAGTATTTGGTTGAAAAATCTCATTTTTGCTGGCCAAAAATATATTAATTTGTCAGGACTAAATTACAGTTCTGTTTATCTTAAAAGGAATATGATACTATCAACATTCACACAGTGTTGCCAAACTGGATTTTGTTATTTTGAGTCTAAATTTTCCCAGCGATCTCCGAGGGTACAATACATAAGAAAGATACATAATATGACAAATTATATGATATTCCACGTATACAGTACGTAAATAGTTCAGCTGGACATAGGGAACATACAATATATAGATTTAGATACATAAATACATACATTGTATTATATTGAGATAATTGAGGCAACTGAGTTTTCTCGATGACAATATGGTTGTTAGCATTAAGGGGCATTAACCTCAAAATTTACAAATCATTTCGACTGACACAAATAAACGTCAAAATATGAGAATGTAGTAGGTAGCTAAATATTTTTGGCCTAAGAGAATGGAAAAACTGTTTAGGTTTTAAAGTAAAATAAATTTTATTATTTTAATTCATACCTTAAACTTTAACTACACGCGCTGGCGTATTTTTGTACGCCACATATAAGAATTCTACTACAAATGAATTTAAAAATTTAATTTTTGTCTTTGTTTATTTATCTAACCTATCACTGGAATGTGCTTTACACTGGATTTAGTTTCGTTATAATCGGCATTCTAAGAAGATCTTAATTTACAATTTATTATTTGTTGTTTCCGGTGGTGGATAACATACGCCACAATTATAGTAATACAATGAAATATATAAGTACATATTTCAAATGTTTTTTAGTCATTATGGCACAAATATATTTTTCTTTATAAACAATACTTTTTCTCAGGTAAAAAATAACGTTTAAAAAAAATATTATTAGCAATTTTATTTATCATGGAATCAGATTCCAATTATATATCCCAATTTGCTTACAGAGAAGGAACTCCAAGTATCCGCTGACGCCGAATAAGGTTTATAACAAACAAATAAGTGTAATTTTTCAAAAAAAAACAAATCCGCATAATTTTTCAAAAAAAAACAAATCCGTATATTTTCTTGTGGCGTATAAAGAACGCCACGCGTGTAGTTATGTTATATTTTGATGTGCGGGTAGTTAAAGGTTAAAATTCTAAATATTAATTAATTATCACAATAACAAAAAATATTATCAATCATTTAATACATGCAATAATGTACATGATATTTTTCGTTAGTTCATCTAATAAACATAAATAAACTGGATGGTTTGCCCACGCGAAAGCAAGATTTTTTGAAAATTCGTAAAATTAAAAAATTCATATTTTATCCAATTTGAGTCCAAAAGTTAATCTGTTGCACTTTTCTTTTATGAAATTTCCCATTCGTTCTTCTTCTGTGCTCAGAATTTTGCTACGGCTTACGGTTCGCTATTTCGGAAAGGGACTGCGCTAGAGAAGAAAAAATAGCAGCGTTTTGTTCGGAATTCAGCAGGAAATCTAATGGCCAAATTTCATGAAGATCGGTGAATTCGTTTCGGAGGAGTATGGCAACAAAGCCGTTCTCGAGTTATTATCAATGTAACTAACATAACTCGACTTTCTTTTATATATATAGATGTAAAATATTTAAATGGCTATTAAAAAATAACGGTTGAAGATAAAAAAGTGAAAATTTAGGATTGTATGTATCTTTTGCTTCTACATCATACAAAATTAAGAAAAAACGGTTTGTCAAAAAATTTAAAAAATATATCAGGGGGGGCAAGCCCCCTTATGACGTACGGGCATGAATTCAGAGTTATGCCTATTACCAGTCCGGTAGAATACACGTGTAAAATTTCATAATAATCTGATGAGCCGTTCTCGAGTTATTATCAGTGTAACTGACATAACTCGACTTTCTTTTATATATAGATGTAAAATATTTAAATGGCTATTAAAAAATAACGGTTGAAGATAAAAAAGTGAAAATTTACGATTGTATGTATCTTTTGCTTCTACATCATACAAAATTAAGAAAAAACGGTTTGTCAAAAAATTTAAAAAATATATCAGGGGGGGCAAGCCCCCTTATGACGTACGGGCATGAATTCAGAGTTATGCCTATTACCAGTCCGGTAGAATACACGTGTAAAATTTCATAATAATCTGATGAGCCGTTCTCGAGTTATTATCAGTGTAACTAACATAACTCGACTTTCTTTTATATATATAGATGTAAAATATTTAAATGGCTATTAAAAAATAACGGTTGAAGATAAAAAAGTGAAAATTTACGATTGTATGTATCTTTTGCTTCTACATCATACAAAATTAAGAAAAAACGGTTTGTCAAAAAATTAAAAAAATATATCAGGGGGGGCAAGCCCCCTTATGACGTACGGGCATGAATTCAGAGTTATGCCTATTCCCAGTCCGGTAGAATACACGTGTAAAATTTCATAATAATCTGATGAGCCGTTCTCGAGTTATTCTCAGTGTAACTAACATAACTCGACTTTCTTTTATATATATAGATGTAAAATATTTAAATGGCTATTAAAAAATAACGGTTGAAGATAAAAAAGTGAAAATTTAGGATTGTATGTATCTTTTGCTTCTACATCATACAAAATTAAGAAAAAACGGTTTGTCAAAAAATTTAAAAAATATATCAGGGGGGGCAAGCCCCCTTATGACGTACGGGCATGAATTCAGAGTTATGCCTATTCCCAGTCCGGTAGAATACACGTGTAAAATTTCATAATAATCTGATGAGCCGTTCTCGAGTTATTCTCAGTGTAACTAACATAACTCGACTTTCTTTTATATATATAGATAATTCTACAAATCGATAGTGGGACAAATTCTAAGCAAAATTTGTTATACAATGTTATTAAAATAAATCAATACTTTTTGAGTTATTATAGATCAAATATTTTAATTTTTGTTAAAAAAATGCATGCTTTAAAGTGAGTTTTCATAAATAACTCAAAAACTGTAAGTTTTTACAAAAAAGTTTTCATCACTAAAATTGAAGCTAATGAAAACTATAATAAGTTCCTTACTTGTAAAACCATTTAATGTTGATTTAAAGTAAGTTATAGGTAATTGAATATACATATATTTTTTTTTCTGCGAGTATAGACCAGGGCGCATCTGTAAAAATATAAGTACATTTGGACGTTGAGAGGTGACTCAAATTTTTTTGCAGAAATTGCTTGAAAATAAATCTAGTAATAGTATTTGAGTTATTCTCCCTCTCAAAAAGGTCCGGAACATTGTTGAAATATTCAAAATGTCAAAAAATTAAGGAAAAATTCGATTTTTTTCTTCGTTTTTTGATTATAACTTTAAAAGTATTTATTTTAGAGAAAAGTTGTATAGATATAAAAGTTGCGTAATTAAATTTCCTATGATATAGGATTGGTTAAGAATTTAAAAAATAGTCACCCTTGTTGCAAAATAGCAATAATTGCGAAAAAACCATACAAAAACAAGTATTTGCATTTTACGTTTTTCAACCATTTATGCTAACTTAGGACCTTCATATTTTACCCAGAAAAACTTTCTGATACAGTAAAACAAAACTGATAATTTCATTAAGATCGGTTTAATAGATTTTGCAAAATAAATTTTGCAATCCAGCTTTCGCAAAAAAAATTCATTTTTTCAAAATGTTACAGGACTGAAAATAAAGCAGATAGCAAGTTGACATTTTTTTGCATATAGAAGTGTACTGTACCTTTCATTTGCACTTTTGCAAAATTAAAATCGATTAACACCACGGCGTCAGGAATTTTTTTAAATAAACATTAATTATTGGTGCTACGCGCAGGACAGCGGATAGTTTGCTCTGATTGGGCATTCCAATGACCTTTAATAATGATTGATACATTTTAATTTTTATTACATTTCGATATAAATAAATAAATTTGTTTATTGCAAAATTAAAACACATACTCTATCCTTTGAAATAACACTTTTATTAGCGAAAACTTTCTTTGTTCATATATTTTAACTTAGAGAATAAAAGTTTTTTTTTTTATTTACACAAATAAACCCGCATCAACCACTAAGGGTTATTAGCGGGGGGACATACACAAACAGTAAGATACATATTATTATATAAAAATGCTTTACAATCTGGTGTATTGTTTAGTCATTTTGAGATAATTTAATAAGGAGTTTAGGTTTGAAGTCAGTACACTTTTAATATTGTCACTAAGAGCACACGCGGTCCTTTCTTTCTGGTACACTGGACACTCGATAATTATATGTTTCACTGTCAGTTGCGTGTTGCAATTGGTACACATCGGAGCGGCCTCCTTGTTGAAGATATGCTTGTGTGTTAGTAACGTATGTCCTATTCGGAGTCGGTTGATGATGACTTGGTCTTTTCTATTACTTGGTAACATGAGTTTAGTTCCTACTTGACTTAGGCATTCTTTTAGTTTGTTGTTAGTCTGATCCCAAGTAGTTTGCCACGTTCTGTGGACATGACCTTTGATATTTACTTTGTGATCAGTCCAAGGTATTTGATCTGTGATAGAATTACTTTGGTCGGTAGTTGCATTGCTTGCTAGAGAGTCCACTTCCTCGTTGCCAATTATTCCCATATGGGAAGGTACCCAGATGAAGAAAATATCTTTCTGTTGATTCTGTAGATAAGATAATTCTTGTTTGATTTTGAGAAGAATAGCGTGAGTTGTATATAGCTGTTTTATCCCAAGTAATGCGCTCATTGAATCGGTGATAATCACAAATTTGCTTTCATGGATAGAACCACATTTTTTCATTGCCTGGTGAATTGCTGTAAGTTCTCCGGTATATATACAACAATTTGTTGGGATTCGTACGGTAGACTTGATGTTTCCGCAGATATAAGCTGCAGCATGTCCTTCATCACATTTGGAAGCATCAGTGAAGATTCGATGAGTTGTTGGGTATTTGGAAATTAAATTTTTAAAAGCTTGCTGGATAAGGAAAGGATGTGTGGAATGTTTAGGGAGATCTTTTAGAGACATATCTATATTTGGAGGTTTGATCATCCAGGGAGGAAAATTTACATGAATGGGTATAGTGAGACTGAACTGTTCTAAATTAAAACCAATACGTTTTGTTCGCTCAGGAAATGGTAGCATATTTCTTGCAATGTTTTCGTAATGATCAGAAGATATATTTGTTCTGTAGAATATTGTTGAGTAGGTTACGTTGCTTTTGTTTGCTGAAATTCTGGCAACGTAATTCAGTGATAGAAGTTGCCTTCGTTGGCTTAAAGGGAGTTCATTAGCCAGAACTTGTAAACTACTTACTGGACTAGTTCTTGTGGCACCTAAAACCAATCTCAAGCACGTATTTTGAATGTAGTCAAGTTTTTTTAAAGATGTTTTGTTAGCAGTATCGTAGCATAAACAGTCGTAGTCTAATTTACTTCTTATTAATGATCTATATAGATTAAGTAAAGTTGTTGTATCAGCCCCCCAAGAGGTATTTGACAGCATTTTTAGTAGGTTAATTCTGGATTGGCAAGAACGTTGCAGATTCGTTACGTGGTTTTTCCATTTTAAGTCACGTTCAAAAGAAAGTCCTAAGAAATTTATTTCTTCTGACTGCTTCAGAATAACTCCGTTAAGTGTTAATTGAATATTAGGATAGTCTTTCCTTTTGCTAAAAATTAAATAACGTGTTTTTTCGCCAGAAAATATAAAACCCGTGTTTTGCGACCAGTTTTCAATTGTATGTAAGGCCGTTTGCAATATATGTGATCCCAGAGTTACATTATTTGTTTTTAGATAAATAACTAAGTCGTCTGCATATAGGCTAGTAAATACAGGCAGCTTTATTTGATGTATAATACTATTTATTGCAATCAGAAAGAGTGTAGGACTTAGAGTAGATCCTTGTGGAGTGCCATTTTGCAGTACTCGTCTGGAAGATGTGAATCCATTGGCTCTAACTCGAAAAGTTCGTGTTTCTAGAAAATTTTTAATAAACGACAACATATGCCCTTAGACATTCCATTCTTGAAGTGTTTTTAGTATAAGATGTCTCCATGTTGTGTCAAAAGCTTTTCTTATGTCAAAAAATACGGCAATAAGTTTTTGATTGTGCAGAAAAGATTCATGTACAGCTGATTCAAGGGTTATTAGATTGTCTGTTGTGGATCTACCCGTACGAAATCCACTTTGTCTGATACTTATTAGGTTATTGTTTTCGAGATACCATTTAAGACGATAATTAAGGATTTTTTCTAAAAGTTTGCAGGTACAGCAAGTAAGTGAGATTGGACGATAGGAATTTGGATCGTCTTTTGGTTTATTATATTTAAGGATTGGAATTATAGTTGCTTGCGACCATAGATCAGGAAAGTCGTGCTGAATGAACATATTATTAAAAATATCAACTAATATTAGTTTTGCATTTAGAGGAAGATTTCGTAAGAAAAGAGGGTGGATATCATCAGGTCCTGGCGTCGAATTTTTTGCGCTTAAACAAAATTCTAATTCTTGAAGACTTATAGGTTTGTTTATTGGATTGTCGCTCTCGGTGATTTGTATATTTGACGATTCCATTAGATTTTTATATTCTAAAAAAGATATGCTATAGTTGGAATCACTAGAATTAAGTTCATATATATCTGCTAGTATTTCTGGAATAGCTACCTTGTTTGAATGCATTTGGTTTTTGTATGATAGCGTATCTATGCCTCGGAAGTATTTTGTTCCTTTTATTCTGCGTACTTTGTTCCATATGTCGCCTATGGGAGTGGAAGGATTTATTGAAGCCACATACTTTTTCCAACTGTCTCGTTTTCCTTTCTTGATCAATTGTCTGCTTTTTGCTCTGAGATTTTTAAAAATTATAAGGTTATCGATAGTTTTATGTTTCTTATAAACGTTGAAAGCGTGTTTAGACAAAGTAAGTGCTTGCGCAATTTCGTTATTCCACCAAGGAACTGGCTGCCTTTTACTAGATTTTGTTTTTCCCACTGCGATTGTTGCTGCAGAAATAATAATATTATTAAATAGTTCCAGATTTTCGTTTGCGGTATTGGTTAAATTAAAGTTGTTTGTTTGTCCTTCTATAAGTGTTCGATACAAATCCCAGTCAGCTGACTTTATTTTCCATGTTTGGTGAATTGGAAAAGTCATTATATCATTAGTATCTATGTTTATTGTGATAGGGAAATGATCACTATCATATAAATACCCCAATGTGTCCCAGTATAATAAAGTAGCTAGCGACGGACTGCATAAAGAGAGATCTATAGCTGAAAATGTACCATTGTATGAATTTAACCTAGTAGATTTGCCAGTGTTCAGTAACACTAAATTTAAATTGTCGATGAGATTGTTTAAGAGATTACCACATTTGTCGGTTTTGTTACTTCCCCAGGTACTGTTGTGACAGTTAAAATCGCCTAATATTATTTTTGGGTGTGGAATTTGGTTTAAAACATTGCTTAGTTCAGTTATATCTAAATCAGTAGGATGAGGTAAGTATACGTTGCAAATATTAATTTTCATTTTGTGGGTGACTGACACTGCAACTATTTCCAGGTTTGTTTGCAGTTGTATTTCGGTTGACTCTATGTCATCCCTTACGAAAATTGCTGTTCCGCCGCTTGAATGATCTGTAACTCGGTTTCTTAGAAAAGGAACATAATTTTTTAATGTTACATTTTGATGTTTGAAATGGGTTTCTTCTATGCATATGACTAAAGGAAGATAATCGTTTATAAGAAGCTTGATGGATTCTATATGGGTAAAATAACCATTGAGGTTCCACTGTAATATGAATGTATTATTGGCCATTTTAACTATTTACTTGAGAACTTTATTCGTAGTCAGTTTCGTCAGTAGAAGAAAGACTGCTTAGAAGTAGTTTCTTCTTCAATCTGGTAATATTGTTTTTTAAACTTTTATTTTGTGTTTGAGAATATATAAAGTTTAGAATTTCTTTGATTTCATCGCTTTCATTTGAATAATTTTTAGCAATAAGTTCAGGATGTTTTGAGTGAAGGGAATTTGACAGAAAATCACATATTTCATGAAAAGAAAGTGTGAAGGAAGGGATTCTATTTTCAATTTTTTCTTTAATTTCATTGGGAATATCGGGAATAGAATCTTGAGTTTTAGGCTTTTTATTTTTTTGTTTTTCAGTAGTGGGAGGAGGTAGGTCATTTTCAAGGATTTCGGGAGAAGTGGAAATTTGTCTTTTAGTAACATGAATAGCTTCAGAGATTTTTCTATCGCTTTCAATTACTGAATCTTGGGATATTTGTGGTTGTGACGAAATCTGTAGTTCTTTGTATGTTTGTAAGGAAGTGGTTTGGTCGTTTGTGGCTGATGTTAATTCGTGATTTTTTGTGATGTTAAGTTTCGGTTCCTTTAATGTCTGGGTACCTTCTTCGTGTTCTTTCCGTGGTTGTTCTTCTGGCTGGCTATATTCTTTATTGGCAGAGTTGGGTACGTTCACTGGATGGTCAGTTTCCGTTTGATTAATTGGACTACTTAATGATGATAAAGAAGGACAGTCAGAATCTTGATGTCCGACCGTCTTGCATCTGGAGCAGTTTAAACCGTCTATGGAAATGTATATTCTATATGATGTATTGTCGAATGAAATTAGGAATGAGTCAGGAATCGATGCATTTTCTAAAGGACTTATGAAGATTTGCCTTCTAAAGCTAAGCACGTGGCTGTATTCCGGGTCTTGCATGCCTACTCGTAGAAACATCATGTTGGAGACGGATTTTATACCCATAGTTTTTAGATGGTCTTCAATTATGCTATTAGGTATAGTAGGACATACACTTGATATGATTAATCTCTGGGCAGGAGTTATTAATCTTCTTACTTCAATTTGGTTGCCGTCAATAATTACATGTTTGTGGGAGCTAAGAAATTGGTCAACTATATATTTAGACGAGAGGTAGATGCAGATGCGGTTGTTTGCGATTCTGGATGCCCAAATAACGTTTTTGGGCTGTACTATTGATCCAACAGCTTTTACATATTCGAAAACTTGTATTCCTTGTATGGTTGAAAGTATGATACCTTGGTCTTTTGAAGGATGTTTAAAACTGTTTAATGCATGAGAGTAAGAGATATGTGACGTAGTCGGTGTATTTCGTGAAGTAGTAGCTAATTCCGGTTCAGCCATCGTCCCGTTGAAAATTTACATACATTGGAACAGCGGATCTGAAGCCGGACCTGGCCTTTTAACAAAATTAGACGGCAGCCTAATTACATGAATCAGCAAAAAGTTGTTGTCGATAATCGATAATTTGGATTGAAATCGATAAAATATTGCCTTTTAACTTCTGATTTTATGGTTAGATATAAATAATGCAATTTTGTACTCACAGAAACGTTGGTTTTTTAACACACTGTCACATTTAAACTTTATCTTGCAAACAATGTAAAAATTAAATTATATTTCAACTTTTAACTACTTGAATTTATAAATTTGTCAGGACCGATATAAAGCTGTAAGATTTGCTTGCTATCAGGACCGGACCCCTCAAATATTATTACTTGATTTCTTTTCAAGCAACTTCTGCAAAAAAAATTTGAGTCACCTCTCAACGTCCATCTCAAAACAAAATCTATGGATCCAAGCTTAAATAACGGGAACACGATGCATTTTATAACACTTACTAAATACTTGTCAACGTACTTAAAAATACTTATCAAATGAGCTCCAGAAAAAGTTGATAGCATCAAAATTTATACTCCAAAAATTTTTCCAAAAAATAATTTTGTTTTTTTTTTCGAATAAGTCTGTTAATTTTTATGGTATCAGGCACATCCAACTATTTGAAAAGGTAATTTCAAGAGCTATAAAACTGTATTACATTTAATCTTTCAAATACTTTATTTTTTAGGATAATGGTTCGAGGGTTCCAGTTACATTGTCCTCGCAGTAAAATTTAGACATTTTCTATTTTGGTTATTTTGATTCATACAGAAATCAAAAGACAAGTAAAATCTTTGCTAATAAAAAAAATCTCAAATTTCATTTCATATTTAGAATTTTTTACGTGTATCCGGTATGGTTAAAGTTATTATCAGAAGCAAATAATTTACGAAATTTTGAAAAGTTTTGATTTTTTAAATCATATATATACATTTTTTAACAATATGCATTCTAAATCGGTCAAAATGTTTAAGGTCATTACTTATGCTAAAATAAATAAAGTCTTATAGGGAATACAAAAGATTTTAATTTTTGTTTAAATGACTTTCGTTTTATTTTTCACTTTTTACTAAAAAAAATTGAAAGGGTCTTACTATTTTCATGTTTATTTGCTTAACTTTGATCGTATTAACTTCTGTTGGTGCTCATTTAATAGGTATTTCTGAGTACTTTGACAAATTATATTTTATAAAATGCATCGGCTTTCTGTTAATTAGGCTTGAATAATTAGATTTGAGTACTCGCCGAAAAAAAATACATTTAATTACCTATAAATCCCTTTGAATTAATAACAAAAGGTTTTCCAAAGCTTTAACCTTTAACTACACGCGCTGGCGTATTTTGTACGCCAAATATAAGAATTCTACTGCAAATATATTTAAAAATTTTATTTTTGACCTTGTTTATCTCTCTAACCTATCACTGGAATGTGCTTTACAATTTGGTTTTAGTTTCGTTATAATCGGCGTTCTGGAAAGATCGTAATTTACATTTTATTATTTGTTGTTTCCGGTGTTGGACAATATACCCCAGGATTATATTACTATAAGTCGTAATATAAGTACATACACTCGCGATCATAAAAAGCGGGTCACTCGATGAGTTATTCAAGTTAGATTTCTCGAATTTTCTAAACCTGTTGTCCGATTTGAGTGATTTTTTTAATGTGTTATAGCCTTATTCTTTAACAATATCGCCATAATAATATTGTTGCTAGACAGGTAAATTGTCATTGTATACCGGGTGTAACAATCATACTGGTGTTTTATCCTCAAAGTTCGAAACACCCCGTGGAATGTTTTAGCATAGATAAAATATTGAAATTAAAACTCGATTGTAGCCTTAGGCTTTCTTAACATTTTCTTTTTTGATTTATGTGTTTACGTTGGATAATAAAAACATTAGGCACCTTAATAACTAACCATGTTCTTCATCAATACAGGGTGTTTATAAATAAGTGCGACAAACTTTAAGTGGCAATTCTGCTTGAAAAAATAATGACCGTTTGCTTTATAAACGTATGACCGCAAATTCTTGGGTTTCGAGATACGGGATGTTGAATTTTTTCTTACAAACTGACGATTTATTTATTGCTCTAAAACCGGTTGAGATATGCAAACAAAATTTGGTAGATGTTAAGAAGTAGTTATGGCGCATTTCTGACATACAATTAAGAATTTTATATTCACCATTGGCGTGCATACGGGATGTATCTAAAATGTTTATACCCGTATGCACGCCAATGGTGAATATAGAATTATTAATTGTATGTCAATAAATCCACAATAACTGTATCTTCAAACCTACCAAATTTCATTTGCATATCTCTATTGGTTTTAGGACAATAAATAAATCGTCAGTTTGTAAGAAAAATTTCAACACGAAGCATTTGCGGACATATGTTTATAAAGCAAACTGTCATTATTTTTTCATACAGAATTACCCCTTAAAGTTTGTCACACTTATTATTTGGAAACACCCTGTATTGATGAAGAACATGGCTAGTTATTAACGTGCTTAACTTTTTTATTATCCAACATAAACAAACAAATCACAAAAGAAAATGTTAAGAGAGCCTAAGGCTACAATTTAGTTTTAATTTCAATATTTTATCTATGCTAAAACATGCCACAGGGTGTTCCGAACTTTTAGGAATAAACACAGTATTATGGTTACACCCGGTATACAATGACAATATACCGGTCTAGCAACAATATTATTATAACGATATTGCTAAAGAATAAGGCGTAAACATACTAAAAAAATCACTCAAATCGAACAACAGGTCTAGAAAATTCGAGAAATCTAACTTGAATAACTCATCGAGTGTATTTCAATTGTTTTTAGTTATTATGGCACAAAATATATTTTTCCTTATAAACAATACTTTTTCTCCTGTAAAAAATCACATTTCAAAAAAATTTTTATTAGTAATTTTATTCATCATGGAATCCAATTATTCCATGATTCCAGTTATAAATCGCAATTGGCTTACTGAGAAGGAACTCAAAGTATTCACTGATGCCGAATAAGGTTTATAACAAACAACTAAGTGTATTTTTTCCAAAAACCATAAACAAATCCACTGTTTTATGTATTTTCTTGTGGCGTATAAAGTACGCCACGCGTGTAGTTATGTTATAACTTGATGCGCGGGTAGTTAAAGGTTAATTTTGGTAATGATAACTTTTTTATAAAAACTTACAATTTTTAAGTGATGTATGAAAAACCGCTTTAAAACATGCATTTTTTCACGAAAATTAAAATCTTTGACCTTCAATAACTCAAAAAGTATAGATTTATTTTAATAACTATATATAAAACATTCTGCTTATAATTTGTCCTTCTATCGATTTGTGGAGTTATTTTTAATAAAATAATTTTCACCCCCGAGAAGGGGCGGTATCCACCCTCAGGGTAAAGGCGCAAGGTAGCACCATGTCACCTTTGTTTTTTGAGGTATCCTATAACCACTCACCAATTTTCGTGAAAACCGATGAAGGTTCACCGAAATTGAAGGCAATAGTTGATTTTTACCTTCAGCTCATAAATTATTAAATGATATTATGTAGTCGCCAAATAATTAATTTAATGCATTTTAAGTACAACTCCCTCTTAAGCTGGGAAGATGGGGTGGTTTCCTTGCGAAGGGGTTGTAGCTCAATAATCGAAATGAGCGTGATTTAAGAGTTTATTCTTAGAATATATAAGCTATAGGAATTATATCTGCGATAAGATATACAGGGTGTCCAGAAACTCTACCGACAAACGAAGACAGGAGATTCCTCAGATAATTTTAAGACAATTTAACCCAATTCACCTAGTCCGAAAATGCTTTTTAAGGGAGCTAGAGCTCTTTGAAGATGGCGTCATGTAATTAGTTTTTCTTAAATACCTCCAGAACGTTTCTATTTAGAAAAACGAAAATTGTGAGGTATTCTAGTACTAAAAGGTACTCTTACTTTAAGTCGATAGGATACACCGTTTTCTAGAAAAATCGGTTCGAAAATTTTTCGTTCTTTGAATTTAAAAAAAAAGATTAAAAAAACTATTTAGAAAGATGAAAACTGGTACATTTATTTATATTCCAGAGATTAATCGATTTCATTGTTGGCGAATTTCTAGAAACGGTCATAGGCGTCCGTTTTGGGTAGGTCAACAGTTATTTTATAGCATAACTTTATTGTCTTTAATTTTTAAGTATTTTTGACATTAGATCATTCAATTATGAGATATTCGAGTACTAAAAGTGACTCTTGCTTTAAGTTGGTAAAATACATCGGTTTTTTTAATTTTTTTCAATTTTTTTTTCAAATTCCCAAAACTAAAAATATTTAAATCGATTTTTCTAGAAAACGGTGTATCCTACCGACTTAAAGTAAGAGTACCTATTAGTACTAGAATACCTTACAATTTAATATTCCAGTATCAAAAATGCTTAAAAGTTAAAGACAAAAAAGTTATGCGATAAAATAACCGTTGTTCTACTCAAAACGGACGCATATGACCGGTACTAGAAATTCGCAATGGATGGAATCGATTCATTTCTGGAAAGTAAATATGTATACAAATTTTCGTTTTTCTAGATAGAAGCGTTCTGGAAGTATTTAAGAAAAACTAATTACATGGCGCCATCTTCAAAGAGCTCTAGCTCCCTTAGAAAGAATTTTCGGACTAGGTGAATTGGTTTAAATTGTCTTAAAATTATCTGAGCAAATCTCCTGTCTTCGTTTGTCGGTAGAGTTTCTGGACACCTTGTATATTCGTGACTCACTCCACTAAAATATTATATTCCTGCTCAGTGTAACGGGCTCAAAATTTTTGATGTGCGGAATATAAAAGCTCATAAATAGCTCATAAATCAGCGCTATTTGTTTTTTAAATTTTGCAACTAGGGTGCAGCTCAACATGGGTATTTATAATAGTTATTTATGATATAATTGTTAAAAGTACACGTTTAAGCGAGTTCTGCAATTCACACTAGTGCCTTAAAAATGTACTTTTTAACACGCATATCATACAATTTTTTCTACAAACGTAATTGCAGGACAATATCTACAAAATCTTTTACTTGAACTTGACTGACATTCCATTTTTATATTTTTTTGACATTACATCAAAATTTTCTATACGGTCAATACAAACTGCAGTGCCTTAAAAATTTTAAAGCACTAGTCCCTTAAAGTAGCATTTTTAACGCTCGTATGGAGTGCTAAAAACTGCATTTTTAACACGGTTGTAGAAATATAATTTTAAGGGGAAAGGCGCAAAATGTCGCCTGTCAAAATTTTCAATGTGTTTAAAATTGAAATGCATTCATTTTTTTCTAATCCTGATAAAAATAATAAGTATTTCTGAAAAATTTAAACGCAGAATGAAAGATTACGTTATTACCGAGGGCAGAAATCCATTAGAATAAAATAACAAGTTTCTTGTGAATAAAATATTTGCAATTAAAAATCACACTAAATTTTCTCTTTTATTTTTACTCCTGTAACTTATTCAAATAAACATTATAGAAGTTTTTAGGAACTTCCGGCCCCAGTAATAATGAAGTCTTTCGTTCTGCGTTTAAATTTTTCAAAAATATGAATGAAAGATTACGTTATTACCGAGGGCAGAAATCCATTAGAATAAATAACAAGTCTCTTGTGAATAAAATATTTGCAATTAAAAATCTCACTAAATTTTCTTTTATTTTTACTCCTGTAACTTATTCAAATAAACATTATACAAGTTTTCAGGAACTTCCGGCCCCCAGTAATAATGAAGTCTTTCGTTCTGCGTATAAATTTTTCAAAAATATGTATTAGTTTTCTCAGGATTCGAAAAAATTAATACATTTTAAAACGACCATTTTGACAGGCGACATTTTGCGCCTATTCTAATATTTTATTATCTAATAATAATCCCTAATCGCCTTATCTAATATTTTATTATTCTTCTTCTTAACGTGCCCTATCAAGTCCCCTTGACGTTGGCGATTAACATGGCGAAACTGTCTCTGTCTCGAGCTATTCTAAATAGGTGTTCTGCTTTCTTTATTCCTGTCCACTCCCGGATATTCTTCAACCAAGAGGCCTGCTTTCTACCAATTCCTCTGCGTCCTTCGAGTTTACCCATCATAATAAGTTGAAGAACATTATACCGGTCTCCCCTTACTACGTGTCCAAAATAGGCCATCTTTCTATATTTGATGTTATCAAGTAGCTCGCGGGTAGCATTTGCTCTCTTAAGGACTTCCACATTTGTCAGCATAGCCGTCCATGGTATTTTTAGAAAACGTCTGTGCAGCCACATTTCAAAGGCCTCCAAACGGTTAATGGTGAATATTTTTAATGTCCATGCTTCGACACCATACAAGAAGACTGACCAAATGTAGTATTTAATCATGCGCTTTCGAAGTTGAAGTTGGAAGGTATCATTAGAGAAGAATGACCTCATTTTTAAAAATGTCGTGCGGGCTATCTCGACTCTACATTTTATCTTTATCTCGATCTAGTTGTTCAGTAATATGGCAACCAAGATATTTAAAACTGGGTACTCTTTGAATTATATGACCATCAACATATAACCGTGAATCTTGATGGGCCAAACGGCTAAATACCATGTATTTAGTTTTTGAACAGTTTATATTTAGGCCAAACTCCCTTCCCACTCTGTCAATGGCATTTAAAAGGTGTTGTAATCCATTCATATCATCACTTAAAATAACTGTATCGTCTGCATATCTGATTGTATTTATCAGAATTCCATTAACCTTCACACCCCATTCCAAATTATGCAGCGCTTCCTTAAATATTCTATCTGAATACAAATTGAACAACAGTGGGGATAGTATACAACCCTGTCTGACGCCTCTTTGTATTTCGCATATTTCTGTTGATTTTCCATTTATGCAAGCTGTCGCTGTTTGACGCCAGTATAATCTTTCTATGATTCGTACATCTTAACTATCAACTCCTTTATCCTTTAGTATTTTAATTAATTTGTGATGTTGTACTCGATCAAAGGTCTTCTCATAGTCAATAAATACAGCAAAGACGTCTTTCCTTTGATCTCGGCATTTCTGCAATAACACATTTAGTGTAAAGAGTGCGTCCCGGGTTCCCAGTCCATTTCTGAAGCCAAATTGTGTTTCATCCTGGTCTTCTTCACATTTATCTCTGATTCTACTGTGGATGATACGTAGAAAGATTTTCAAGGTGTGGCTCATAAGGCTTATCATTCTATAGTCGCTACAGTTTTTCGGACGTTGTTTTTTTGGTAGGGTGATGAATTCGGACTTTAACCAATCTTCAGGGATATCACCAGTCGAATAAACATCATTGAAAAGTTTGACTAGTATTCCAATGTTTTCCTCATTTATGAGCTTTAACATTTCTGTAGGTATGTTGTCGGGACCAACGGCTTTCTTGTTTTTTGCCAATTTTATAGCATGTTGTATTTCTGGTCCTTCACCTTCATCTAAAGTGTCCAGTTCTTCGGGTCTATCATCATTATACAGTTCATTTATATAATTATACCAGGTAGTTCGAATTTCGTGTTCGTCTATTATCATTTTTCCCGACGAATCGGTTATAGTATGTGGAGTTTTCTTATAATAAAAACCAGCTACTTCTCTAACTTTTTTAAACATATTAAACGTATCATGTTTTTCATTCAACTTTTCTAATTCCTTGCGTTTATCGTCCATCCATTTTTCTTTAGCTACCTTTATTTTTTGTTTAATTTGTTTCTGTTTTTCTTTGTATTCTGTTTTGTTATCTTTCAGTTTTCTTCTCTGCTCCATCAATTCCAGGATTTCATCAGTCATCCATTGTTGTTTTTTGTGCCTCTGCATCGTTCTCGTATATTTTTCCATTACTTTCCAGGTAAGATCTTTAAACATGTTCCATATTTCTGTATTGTTTTCATTTGTTGAATTCTTTAGCTGATTCTTCAGGTCATTTTCTATTAGCGTTTTGTTGGATGCTGATATATGTAATTTTGGTGTTTTGGGGCTTTATTCGACTTTTTTGAGATTTTAGATGTCAGCTATTAGAGGGTTATGGTCTGAACCGATATCTGCACCAGGATATGTCGTTGATCTCTTGACACCATTCTTAAATCTCTTGTTTACTAGAATATAATCTATCTGATTTCTAATTATATGAAACGAGTTATCTCCTGGTCCCTTCCATGTATATAATCTTCTTTTATGTAATTTGAACCATGTATTTGCGATTATCATGTCATGTTCTTGACAGAACTGGTATAATCTATCGCCTCTTTCGTTGCTCTCCCCTAGTCCATATTCACCTATCAGGTCAGATCTTCGTCCTTGACCAATTTTCGCGTTAAAATCTCCAATAATATATGTGATTTCGTTCCTTTTTAGATTGTTAAGTGTCTGTTTTAATTGACTATAGAATTATTCAACATCATTGTCATATTTCTTCTCTGAAGTAGGGGCATATATCTGGATAACATTTACATTAAATGGTTTACTATTTAATTGGAGTATCGCTAGTCTGTCATTTACAGGTACAAATTTTTTTACATATTTCTTGAATTTAGATGTTATAAATATGCCAACTCCATTCCCATGATGTACGTCACCTTCTACACTTCCAGAATAGTATAGTGTGCCTTCATTTTGTTCACATGTTCCCGCTCCAGGCCAGCGGAGCTCAC
Source organism: Diabrotica virgifera virgifera (assembly GCF_917563875.1). Classification (NCBI taxonomy): domain Eukaryota; kingdom Metazoa; phylum Arthropoda; class Insecta; order Coleoptera; family Chrysomelidae; genus Diabrotica; species Diabrotica virgifera. The sequence continues at coordinate 57,656,547 of NC_065451.1, forward strand.
TGATGTCCATTATATCAATTTTTAAGCGTTTAACCTCTTGAACTAAGTTACTGAGCTTGCCTGCTGCATAGAGGCTTTTAACATTCCATGTGCTTAATCTGATTGTACTGCTAGACATTTTTAAAGTTGTCGTACTTTTTAAATTGTAGGGGTTTCGTGTGGTGACGACCGGGAAGGCCCTAAAGTCTGGTGCGCACCCTTCCCTGCCGGATCTTGGTTTCCGAGATCCATGATCAGTAATACTCTGATTATGTTTGTATTGCGCCATGTTAACTTTACTCGGGAGAAATAATTGGAGTGGTTTCCCGTTGCCTTCCCCAATGATTTTTCTGGCGCATTAGGTTTACTCCTATGGGTTGGATAATCGGAAAGAATTTTTGGATATTTGGTAGGAAACTTGGATCGGGACATGACCTCCCCTATTTGGGTTTGGGGGATAGCCATGGCTTGCGTGAGCAGGGTCGCGTCCCTGAAATAGATCTGACTTAAACCGGGGTCGTATAAGTGTATCTATCCGCTACTACAATTTTATTATTACCTTCGTCTAAATAATGGCTAATATAATGCTAGAATTTTCTTTCTTAAACTTGTTTCCAATCGGCAATAGTCACTCGAGTCCTTCGGGCTCTCGTGTCTAATGCCGATTGGAAACAAGTTTTCGAAAAGTTGTGAAATGAAAATTACAGCGAATATTTTTTAATGGTTTTAACTTCCAATCGTGTAGTAAGATTTTTGATCACGTGTTTAACTCTGTCCAATCAGATTAATATTACAGGAAGAATTTTTTTAAGATTGTTTCTGTTTAATTGCAACCAGTCTCTTATAGACTAAGTGCCGCTATTTATAGGTGAAATTTCTTAATCATTTTAGGCACGACGGGACCCTATAACTTAAATAGTAGAACCTAAAAGAAAACGTTTGAGCACTATGCCGTCACTTTTCAGTGGCACATGCGTCTACAGTGGCGCATCAAACTTTCCACTTATGGACGGGATAAATAAATTAAAAGTTAATTTAAAGGTAATCAATGTAATAATAATAATAAATATTCACGAATTAACCCATTATAAAAAGAATAAATACCAGAAAAAATATACCATGTTGAGAATACCTATATAAAAATAAAGAATAAACAGCCCTAAAAAATGATATTAATGATAAAAATAATATTGTTAAAAAATTAAAACCAACTAAAGAACCCTTACTAACAAATTTTTTTTTTATTTTTTTAAGTTCTATGTGATTAACAATAGTAGAACCTAAAAGAAAACGTTTGACCACTATGCCGTCACTTTTCAGTGGCACATGCGTCTACAGTGGCGCATCAAACTTTCCACTTATGGACGGGATACATAAATTAAAAAATACCCTCCCCCATTACCAGAATTTAATTTTTTTCATTTTTTTAAGTTCTATGTGATTAAGACATAAGATTAATCGTAATATTAACCCACCACCCCCTTCTCCCTGCCCCACCATCAAAAACTTTATTTTTCGATTTTATTTTTTTTGGTAGGATGCAATCAATTTTAAAATTTCAAAAAATTCACACGCATAGTTAAGGCTTTTATTAAACATGTCTATTTTTTATAGACCTGTAGGTTGAGTGTACATAACCTCAAAAAAATTTAAAAATTTTTTTTTTTTGGAAAAGAGTATATAACTTTTTTTTGGGGATAGCTGCAGATCTAATTTTTTCTTAGTCTTATGTATTTTATGAAACACTATATTTATAATTTTTTTCAGATTTTTGTGTAACGCTGCTCACCTTCAAAAATTCAAAAAACTGTTTTTTTAAGGGTGTTTTAGGGGGTTTGAACGTGTTTTTCTGATTTTTAAATATTCTAAAGGACTCAGTTACTTCAAGTTATATATAACCTATAAAAACAAAATTGATTTGATATATTATGAAGTTTATAAAATAGGGAAAATCCCCCAAAACCCCCCAAAATACAGTTTTTCGGATTTTTGAAGGTCGGGAGCCTTACGAAAAAATCTGAAAAAAATGAAAAATATGGTGTTTGATAAAACACATAAGATTAAGAAAAAATTAGATCTGCAGCTATTCCTAAAAAAAAGTTATACGCTTTTTTGAAAAAAAAAATCTCTTTTAATTTTTTGAGGTTATGTACACTCTACCTATGGGTCTATAAAAAATAGGCATGTTTTATAAAAGCCTCAGCTATGCGTGTGAATTTTTTTAAATTTTAAAATTGATTGCATCCCACCAAAAAAAAAAAAAATGAAAAATGAAGTTTTTGACGGTGGGGGCAGGGGGAAGGGGGTGGTGGGTTAAAATTACGCTGAATTCTATGTGTTAATCACGTAGAACTTAAAAAAATAAAAAAAAATAATTTTGTTAGTAAGGGTTTTTTAGTTGGTTTTAATTTTTTAACAATATTATTTTTATCATTAATATTATTTTTTAGGGCTGTTTATTCTTTATTTTTATATAGGTATTCTCAACATGGTATATTTTTTTCTGGTATTTATTCTTTTTATAATGGGTTAATTCGTGGATACTTATTATTATTATTACATTTATTACCTTTAAATTAACTTTTAATTTATTTATCCCGTCCATAAGTGGAAAGTTTGATGCGCCACTGTCGACGCATGTGCCACTGAAAAGTGACGGCACAGTGTTCAAACGTTTTCTTTTAGGTTCTACTATTTAAGTTATAGGGTCCCATCGTGCCTAAAATGATTAAGAAATTTCACCTATAGCGGCTCTAAGGGCCGGTTATTCGAAAGCTAATCAACAATGATCATTATCAAATATTTAATTACTGTCACCAACTGTCAATGCCAACTTTGTTTGGGTTGCTGAAAACATAATATGAAATTACTTAATCAATTATTTTAATAATTGTTATGTTAATTGATTAACTAATCTCATAATTTTAATCAATTATGTTTTCAGCAACCCAATAAAAGTTGACATTGACAGTTTTGGTGACAGTAATTAAATATTTGATAGTGATCATTGTTGATTAGCGTTCGAACAACCGTGCCCTTAGGGCCCCTTAGGGCCGGTTGTTCGAACGCTAATCAACAATGATCACTATCAAATATTTAATTACTGTCAAAACTGTCAATGTCAACTTTGGTTCGGTTGCTAAAAACATAATTGATTACAATTCTGAGACTATAATCAATTAATATAACAATAATTATTAACATAATTGATAATAAATCGCATAATTTTAATTAATTATGTTTTCAGCAACCCAAACAAAATTGACATTTGCAGTTTGGTGACAGTAATTAAATATTTGATAATGATCATTGTTGATTAGCGTTCGAATAACCGGCCCTTAGTCTATTTGTTTTGACCAGTGTCACGTTTAAGAAAATATCCATAATAAACTTTTAGTTCTGCATCTAATGTCAAATTGTCACGAGGAGAACACAAATCGACAAAAAGCGCTCGATTTACTTCGGTAAGATTATTTCATGAATAACACTGTATTTATAAATACTTTTAACTAATATTTTATTAAATCTTCGTCTAAATATCTGTTAAACTGTGCTGTTTACTTTGACAAGTTGAAAGCCAGACAACAAGTTTTCGAAAAATTGTCGCATTATTGTCAATTTATTCTCACTCTCTTGTGATACTAATGCCGAGAATTTCCCTTCCTTAAGTAGCACGTTAATAGTATATTGTACAACAAGTGAGAGAAAAGACATATTTCTCACAAGCGCAGAAGTTTCTCAGAAGCGCAAATCAAGCGAGGGAGGAATATGTCATTTTCTCATGTGTTGTATACTGTACTTGTTCTATGGATACGTTTTTTTCAAGAGTTCAAACTTCAAAATTAAATAATTTAAGTGCTTTTAGGTATATTATATGCGTAAATTGAAATAAAATACATTAAATAAAATTGTGGTATGTAGGGAGTAGTAACACTAGAAATGGAGTTGGTATAATTGCTGATAGTGAAATGAAAGGTAACGTAGTAGAAGTTGTAAGAACGAGTGATAGAATGATGTCAGTGAAATTTGTAATTGATAAAGAGGTATTGAATGTTGTGTGTGTATGCTCCTCAAACAGGTCTGGGTGAGAATGAAAGAAGAGCTTTCTATGACCAATTAGGAGACGTACTGAGTGATATTCCAGCAGAGGAGAAAGTTATAATAGGAGGTGATTTCAATGCACATGTGAGCCAAGCCAAGACAGGATATGAAACAATATATGGGGGATTAGGCTTTGGAACTAGAAATGAAGCTGGAGATGACATGCTAGAATTAGCAACAGACTAAATCTAATTAGCAACAGATTAAAGACAGAAACTCAACTTATTACCCACAAAAGTGGACAACATAAATCCAAAATAGACTACTTCATGATAAGGAAAAAAGACATACGTGAATGCAAGAACTGCAAGGTAATAATTAGTGAGACAGTACGCCAACAACATAAGCTGCTTGTTCTGGACATCGAAGTAAAAAGCGAAACTAAACAAAAATATCGGAGAGGACCACAAAAAATTAAGTGGTGGCTGCTAAAAGATGAGAATGAAGGTCTATTCAGGGAAAGAATAGTAGAAAAAATATGTTGGAACATGAAAGGAAGCACTAAGACAATTTGGAGAAAAATGGCCAATATTATTAGAGAGACGGCTATTCAAATACTTGGGAAAACGTCAGGAAAGAAGTATGAGGATAAAGAGACTTGGTGGTGGTTAAATGAAGTACAAGGAAAAATAAAAGAGAAGGGAAAATTATATAAAAAGTGGCAAGAAACCAGATCGGACATAGACCTTCAAAACTATATGGTCGCCAAAAAGGAAGCGAAAGTAGCAGTAGCAGAAGCTAAAGCAGAAGAGTATTCAAACCTATACGATCAACTTGATACCAGGGAAGGCGAAGCAAAGATATATAGAATAGCCAAACAGAGAGCAAAGAAAGCAAGAAAATAATAAAATACTAATTCACGAAAAGGATGTCAAAAAGAGATGGAGGAAGTATTTTGACAGTTTATTAAATGAAGAATTTGACAGAGAGCTTGTGGAGTTAACGGAGACAGTAACAGCAATGGTTACCAGAATAACAAACGAGGAAGTGGCTCAAGCGCTTCAAAAAATAAAGAAAGAAAAAGCAGTCGGACCAGATGATATTCCTGGGGAAGTATGGAGAGCATTGGGAGAGACAGGAATAAGATGGCTAGCAGGTCTATTTAATATAATTATGGAAGTTGGACAAATGCCAGACGAATGAAGAAGCAGTATATTAGTACATGTCTACAAAAACAAGGGAGACATACAACAATGCACAAACTACAGGGCTATAAAACTACTCAGCCACACCATGAAAATATGGGAGAGAGTAATTGATAGACGGATACGTGAAGAAACCGAAATATCCGATAATCAATTTGGCTTTATGCAGGGCAGATCAACAACAGATGCAATTTTCATTGTAAGGCAATTGATGAAAAAATACAGGAATAAAGAGACCAACGCTCATATGGTATTCATCGATCTTAAGAAGGCATATGATAGAGTTCCTCGAGAGTTTCTGTGGTGGGCACTCAATAAGAAAGGAGTCCCTGCGAGTATGTAAAGATTGTGAGAGATGTGTATGAGGGAGTAACGACTAGTGTTAGGACAGGTGTGGGAGAGACTGATAAACAGGTGAAAGTAGGATTGCACCAAGGCTCGGTGCTTTTATCCTTATTTATTCTCATTAGTTTTGGACCAGATAACAGCGAAACTACAGGGTAGTATTCCATGGTGCTTAATATATGTTGACGATAGAGTGTTAATAGGAAATAGTGAAAGAGGCTTAGAACAAAAACTGGAACAGTGGAGACAAGCTCTGGAGGAAAAAGGTTTAAAACTTAGTAGGACAAGAACAGAGCATTTGGAATGTTCATTTAAAGATGGAGTTACTACAAATAAAATGGTATCTTCGGATGGTGAAATGATTGTGAAAAGAAATAGTTTTAAGTACCTAGGATCGGTATTACAGAGTAATGGAGAAATAGATGGAGATGCATGCAGTAGAATTAGGGCTGGATGGATGAAGTGGAAAGAAGCGAGTGGTGTGTTGTGTGACAGAAAAATTCCAATGAAGCTGAAGGTAAAATTCTATAAAACAGCCATAAGACCGGCTATGATGCATGGAACTGAATGTTGGGCAGTGAAAAAGAAATAGGAACAACGAATGTATGTGGCGGAGATGAGAATGCTTAGATGGGTGAGTGGAGTGAAAAGAAAGGATATAATTAAAAATGAGCATATTAGGGGAAGTCTAGGTGTGGCACCAATTGATGCCAAAATGAGAGAGCATAGGTTAAGATGGTTTGGTCATGTTCAACGTCGAGACGTTAATCACCCAATACGAAAAATAGTTGAAGTGCAGATTCCTGGAAGGAGTAGGAGAGGAAGACCAAAGAATACCTGGGGGGGAGATGATAAGGCAGGACATGTTGGTAAAGGGGATTAACATTGCTATGACCCAAGATAGAGTTGTGTGGAGAAATGCAATTAGGAAAGCCGAACCCGCATAGGGATAAGGCAAAGAGAATGATGATGATGATGAAATAAAATACATATGAATGTAGGTATTTAATATTCTTAAAATTTATACACGTTATTTATTTGAAATTCCAATTAACAGTTATTTTGAGCAGTTTTGAAACGTAATTCCTGGTAACTTTTGCTTCAACATAATAATATTTTGTTTGAAAACAATTGTGTTTGTATTGTGTATGTGTTACCAGACGGCATGGAAACGGCGATCATACGTATGTAAACCGTAGGAGAGCCCGTGATAAAAAATATTTCTCACTGCAATGGCCGACTTTTCTCACTGTGTGAGAAATTGTTCATTTTGAATGTATCTAAGTAGTGAGAGAAGTTGCACATTTTATAGCATCCATAGAAAATTAGTATATTGTACAAAAAGTGAGAAAAAAGACATATTTCTCACGAGCACAGAAGTTTGTTTTGACGCAAATCAAGCGAGGGAGAAATATGTCATTTTCTGATGTGTTGTACACTTTACTTTGCGGTTTTGTCAAGAGTTCGACCTTCAAAATTAAATAATTTAGGTTCTTTTAGGTATGTTATATGCATAAATTGAAATAAAATACATATATACATTTATGTATTTAATATGTATACAATTTATATACTTTATTTATTTAAAATCATAATTAACAGTTATATTTGAACAGTTTTGAAAGGTAATTCCTGATAAGTGTTGCTTCAACACATTTTGTTTGACAAAAATAATTGTGTTTTTTATTGTGCATGTTACCATGGAAAAGGCGATCATAATAATATGTGTGGATAACCCGTGAAAAAAAAATATTTCTCACTGCAGTGGCCAACTTTTCTCACTGCGTGAGAAATTGTTCGTTTTGAATGTATGTAAGTAATGAGAGAAGTTGCATTGTGTAGCAGCCATAGAAAAATGCCCTTTGTTGCTATGAAAAATTTAAAATTAAATAATTATTTAGTGACATTAAGCAGCATTAATATTTTACAACTTGTCAAAGTTGACATCATGAGCAGGTTTAGCAAATATTTAGATGAAGATATCAATAAAATGTTAGTTAGGTACACTGATTTAAAAATACATTTTTATTTATGTAATAATGGGGTCACTGGGGATACAAATCAGTAATTTTAGAGCTCTTGTGGAATTACAAGTGAAAATTTTCTCGTAAAATGGATAACAGGTAACGATTTTTTTCCATTGAATCAACCTTACAGATCTAATTAGGAATTACCTAATTGACTTTCTCTGCAGAGACGGGCAAAACTATGTTGCCCCTCTCTGCGAAACTTTTCTAAATTTGTAATTAAAACGACCAATTTTTTATCAATCAAAAATTTTTTATGTCGAACTTGGAATACGCTCAAACCAGATAATTCTAAGAGGGTGCAGAGTGCAGGCACTGTTATATCCCCGATCTATCTGACGGATCCCAAAGTCTCCTAAAAAAGTATGGTGATATGAGACAGGTCCATTTAGTGAAGACACAATGAAATGCAGTTTAATATTGCTTGAACAACTCAGTGAATCCAGACAAAGAAATGGGGAAACGCTTGAATAACTCGCTCGAGATGACAGATAGTAGCAAGATCAGAGCCGTGCGGTACATCTTTTCAATATGATGCAAGTCTTAGAAATGCCGCCCCTTAAGTATGATTGAAACTTAACTTTTTTTTTATTAAATGAACCTACACAAGATGAAGGACAACTTATATTTTAAAGACAAAACCTACTTTAAATTAAATGAAATATGTATTAACATTAAATAACATTTACAAAAATTACAATTTTGCCCTTCTTTACTGACTTTAATTTTGGCAAACTCGTCAATCACATTGGTTAAAGTAGCAGATAGTGAGGACTCTATTGAAATGAGTAATGAGTGCTATATTTTTTAGTTTTGTTTGACTTATGGACTTTAGAAAATAATTTTTAATAATTTTTAATTTTGACAAACCTCTTTACCCACTAGCTACCGAGACAGGGAGTGTTAATAAAATTCTTATATTTGGGTATAAGGAAATTAGGTTATTTTGGCACAAACAGTTCAAAATCTCCAAACCTTAAAAAAGTTTTCATGGAGTATGGAATCATTAGAGATATATCACGCAATTTTTCTAGAATATCATTTGACTCTATATACGATTGCTTATTCTTTTTCTATTAAAAGTATCGAATAAAGATTCATACAATATTTTTCTAGGATTTTATCATATATTTTCCTCCTTTAAAAATATCATATACAAATTTAAAATTTTTATTATGAGTTTCTAGAAGCGAAAATCGGCCATTCAAAGAATTAATAAAAATGTCTAAAATATAGATGAAACATTATTTATTTTAAATTTATCTTTCTCCGCTATGAACTCATCCACAGATTTTTCGTAATTAAATTTGCGATTTTTCTCCTGGCTCGAATTTCATTTTCAGCTGGAAATTCGGAACTTATTTCAAGATTTTCTGCAATTCCATTAACAATAATTTTCATTTGGTCTTAGCTAGATTGTCTGTAACTTTTCATTTTTTCTGTAGTTTCTGACAACATTTTTACACAATCTGACAAATTTATAGTTACATGTTACAACATCTTCGAGACTGAATTTATATGAAATAGCCAAATGCCAAAGAACAACACCACATATAAATTTATAATTTTTAATAAGTAGTTTTTGTTAATCCTCGTGCTTTGACTTTAGTTTCTGGATCGTTGTTGATATCTTCTATTGTTTCGAATAAGGCATCATATATTTTACAAAATTTAAATCTTAAAGATTTCAATGCATCTATTCGACTTGACCATCTATCTAGTAACACTCAACGGTTTTAGAGTTAGTTTGAAACATGTTTTTTCAGAACTTTCCAACGCTTTGTAGAACCAGAAAAAAAAGTGCACCTACAACAGTTCTTGTATATCTAATACAAAAAACGTTCTTGTTTCTATAGAAGAAGACGCTGGTCAATTATGACTAATTTTAATTAAAGCGTGGCATGCGCAGGGCACCTAAAGCGCCTCGGATATTTTTCAAGTAGGTATTCTATTTTGCACACCCTTTCTTATTCCTTTCATATCGGTCCCGTTATTATAGCCTTGTCCTCTAAGCCATTCTAACTCAAGACCTAACTTTTCCCAATTTGTCAAAATAAGTTCCGTTGAACCTTCACTGGTTGAACACTAGCTTCAAAAAAACGAATAAAAAATCCTTCGATATTATTATAGGTATTTGTTCTGACAAGAATTAAAAGCTACAACTCTTATCGTCAATGCGAGCTTTCAATATGACTTACGTCTGGGATGCAATCGGCGATTATCGAAAAATATTTGGCGATTTTTGTTATTTCGACAATTTTGTTTAAGATAATATTACCCATTAAACTGATCAATTCATCTTGCCTACTGTTGCTTAAATAAGTCACAAACCATGTATCAGGCTCTCTTTGAACTACCCTGATATGTTCTTCCATTACTGGATTAAACTCGGAGAGCAATTATACTAACTTAAAAAATTTCCATTATTAGGTAGAAACAAATGATCAGTTGTTCCACGAAAAGCTAAACATTGTGAGGCCAAAAGTCTAATTCTTTTCAAAACTTCTCTCCAATAATGTTGAATTATTTATTATTATATTAGATTTTACTGATTATGCCGCCCCCTTGTGATGCCGCCTGATGCGACTGCCTCACCGCATCATAGCACGGCACGGCCCTGAGCAAGATCGCTTGTAACTTTGTTAACGGCATCTTACTAGGAAAAGAACTCATCCCAAATATAAACGCCAATCAAGTAGCACACAAATTATTGGGAAACGGAGAATACAAAAATAAGGTAATTACACGGGCAATGCTCTGAATGACACTTTAGTTGCGTATTTTATATGGACAATGTAAGTTATTTACTTAATTCATTTTATTCACCATTTTTTCACAACACAACAACTTATCCCGTTAAGAGCCTGAGAGAAAATTACATAATTGCGGTCTGTTTCAGTATTAGTCCATTCACTAACGTTAAAATATTGCAAAATATTATACTTATTACATTTTAAAGAACCATTTTGGCCCAAATCCGACATCCTGGTAGGGTAAATGGAAGGGGAGAAAGAAGAAAAGAAAGAACCACTTGGATTCACATGAAATTTGCATAAACATAGCTAACATGTCAAATAAAAAAGTGATATTGTGCCGATCTGCGCTTTTTACCTGGAGGTGAGGTTCACTCTTCTCGGGGGTGAAGACAAATACGTTAAAATTAAGTCCGGAAATGGATAAACTGACTAATTCTAACCAAGTCCGTTCAGAAATTAGTTAGTCAGATTACGAGAAGAGTTTCCACTAAGTTTAGAGTTTGCTACCATTTAAAATAGAATGTATTCATTTTCATCATCAGCTGGGTACAATTCATTGATATTTAGCTAACAAACAAGAATGTATTAACCCGGGAGCAGTCGCGCTCACTTCTGTAACGTAAGTAGTCGCGCGTAGAGAAAAAATCTCACAATATAGATTTAAATACGAATTTAAAACAAATTTCGATTTTATAATATTTGTATTTACTTGTTATGTTAAAAATATCTATTTCTAACAATTTTAAAGCTAACAACTTTAAAGGATAAAATGTGAGATTTTTTCTCACCGCGCGACTGCTCCCGGGTTAAGAGTGTAGACGCAAATATTTTACGGCTATCCCCAATTTTTCTCTCTTTACACGGCAAATTACGTGTAGTAAAATTATCACTGGTATTGATATATAAACATTACTTGACATGTCATCAATAACTTAGAGAGGGCTTTTGCATGTTCTTGGATAATTGTTACTGGTATAATCGCTTAAATAATTAATCCAGTTAATTAATGTGATTATTTCATTCATAGGAGATTCTGACCAACAGAAAGCTACAGAAATCTGAATTAAATCGATAATTTTTGATAATCTCCCGTCGTTAAGTATATTACGTCAGATGCCCTTCGTTGCTACGAAAAAATACATTCAGTGACATTAATGACAATTAATGTTTTAAAAATTATAAAAGTGATGAGTTTCAATCGTAAAATATTTATAAAACCTGTGTGTTTAATGGTACTTACATAAATAAATTACAATAAAATTTTGGTTTTGAACAGTTTTATTCATGAAATAATCGCAACAAATTGCATTCGACCTCTGAAATTAATATAGAATTTTTGCTCTCGTGACACTTTGATATAATTTCACTCGCCTTCGGCTTGTGAAATTAAAACTGTCAAAGTGTCACTCGGGAAAAATTCAATAATTTCAGAGCTCTTGTGCAATTACTACTGATAATTTTTAACTGACTATGTATTCAGTGATTATAATAATTTATATACTGTACAAAAAAAACCATTTTAATTATTAATATATTGTTCCTATGGGACGCTTACAATTACTATTACAATTTTGAACATCTACAACAAAATACTTGTTATTAATTTCACTTCTTAAATCAATTATTTATCAAATACACTATCAATATTATTTAATAAACAACTCAAAATATCCCCGATGCCATGTCAAATATTTAAAATTGTCACTGTCTTGTCACCATATTCTATTCTACTCAGTGTCCAAAATATCACCACGGACATAGTGTCCATGTTCTTCGAGTCCTGAAAAAACTAATAAATATTTTTGAAAAACTTATACGCAGAATGAAAGCCTAAATTATCACCGAGGGCAGAAAGTCCCTTAGAATACATAAATATAAGGTTTTTTTTTATGATATATTTGAAATTAAAAATCACACCAAATTTTCTTTATATATAAAGAGATAGCTTCAGAACAACAATAAGGTTTTTTTTAATGATATATTTGAAATTAAAACTCACACCAAATTTTCTCTTAGTTTTTCACCCCTGTGACTTATTAAATTAAACATAGAAGTTTTCAGGGACTAATATTTCATTCTGCGTTTAAATTTTTCAAAAATGCTTATTAGTTTTCTCAGGATTCGAAAATAATGAATTACATTTAAATAGCATTGAAGCCGAAAGTTTGCTCCTATGCCCTTAATGGATGAACCAGTGTATCTTTGCCGATCAACCCGTTGACTAGGGCTAGGTAGACCAGGGCGCATCTGTAAAAATATTAGTACATTTGGACGTTGAGAGGTGACTCAAATTTTTTTGGAGAAATTGCTTGAAAATAAATCAAATAATAATATTTGAGTTATCCTCCCTCTCAAAAAGGTCCGGAACATTGTTTAAATATACAAAATGTCAAAAAATTAAGGAAAAATTCGATTTTTTTCTTGGTTTTTTGATTATAACTTTAAAAGTATTCATTTCCGAGAAAAGTTGTACAAACATAAAAGTTGCGTAATTAAATTTTATACAATATAAAATTGGTTAAAAATTTAAAAAATAGTCACCCTTGTTGCAAAATAGCAATAATTGTAAAAAAAAACATACAAAAACCAGTATTCGCATTTTACGCTTTTCAAGCATTTATGCTACACTTATAACCTTCATATTTCACCGTGAAAAATTTTATGATACTTTAAAACAATGCTGTAAATTTCATTAAGATCGGTTCAATAGATTTTGCAAAATAAATTTTGCAATCCAGCCTTCGTAAAAAAAATTCATTTTTTCAAAATGTTACAGGACTGAAACTAAAGCAGATAGCAAGTTGAAAATTTTTTTCGTATAGAAGTGTACTGTACCTTTCATTTGCAATTTTGCAAAATTAAAATCGATTAACACCACGGCGTCAGGAATTTTTTTAAATAAACATTAATATTATTGGTGCTACGCGCCATTATTGGAGTGACAAAGAAGGATAAAATTAGAAATGAGTATATTAGGGGAAGTCTAGGTGTGGCACCAATTGATGCCAAAATGAGAGAGCATAGGTTAAGATGGTTCGGTCATGTTCAACGTCGAGACGTTAATCACCCAATACGAAGAATAGCTGAAGTGCAGATTCCTGGAAGGAGTAGGAGAGGAAGACCAAAGAAGACCTGGGGGGAGGCGATAAGGCAGGACATGTTGGTAAAGGGGATTAACATTGATATGACCCAAGACAGAATTGTGTGGAGAAATGCAATTAGGGAAGCCGACCCCGCATAGGGATAAGGCAAAGAGAATGATGATTATTGGTGCTACGCGCAGGACAGCGGATAGTTTGCTCTGATTGGGCATTCCAATGACCTTTGATAATGATTGATACATTTTAATTTTTATTACATTTCGATATAAATAAATAAATTTGTTTATTGCAAAATAAAAACACATACTCTATCCTTTGAAATAACACTTTTATTAGCAAAAACTTTCTTTGTTCATATATTTTAACTTAAATAATAGAAGTTTATTATTTTTAAACATATGCAATTGTTTAAACAATATTTCACAAACAATAATAAAATTAGTTTGATTTTTGTGGAATTAAAATATTAAAATACAACAAAATATAGAGTAAGAAGATAATATATTAGAAGAAAATTGGAAGAAATTTTGGTGGAAATCAACTTGTGTGAATCGAACACCGCTGTCCTGCGCGTAGCACCAAAAATTATTGTTTATTTCAAAAATTTTCTGACGCCGTGGTAATTAATCGATTTTAATTTTGAAAATTGCAAATGAAAGGTACAGTGCACTTCTATAAGCAAAAAAATTTTCAACTTGCTATCTGCTTCATTTTCAGTCCTGTAACATTTTGAAAAAATGAATTTTTTTTGCGAAAGCTGGATTGCAAAATTTATTTTGCAAAATTTATTAAACCGATCTTAATGAAATTTACAGTCTTGTTTTACTGTATCATAAAGTTTTTCTGGGTGAAATGTGAAGTTCCTAAGTGTAGCATAAATGGTTGAAAAACGTAAAATGCGAATACTTGTTTTTGTATGGTTTTTTCGCAATTATTGCTATTTTGCAACTAGGGTGACTATTTTTAAAATTTTTAACCAATTCTATATTGTAGAATGTTTAATTACGCAACTTTTATGTAAGCACAACTTTTCTCGAAAATGGATAGTTTTAAAGTTATAATCAAAAAACCAAGAAAAAAATCGAATTTTTCCTTCAACTTTTGACATTTTGATTATTTAAACAATGTTCCGGACCTTTTTGAGAGGGAGGATAACTCAAATATTATTATTTGATTTATTTTCAAGCAATTTCTGCAAAAACATTTGAGTCACCTCTCAACGTCCATCTCAAAACAGATGCGCCCTGGACTATAGGGTAAGAGACCAGTGATCAAAAGCATATTGTGATGTCCTTTATTAAAAATTTATAAAATTGGATCCCGCGTACCAAAAAAAGTTGATTAATAGCAAGCTGAAAATTTGTTAATAGCTTAACGGTGTCTAGTCGGGCAAACTTTGATATATGGGAACACTGGAACAGGGCAAATTTTAATTATGGAACGTGATTCTAATTGTGGAACGTGTTATCCTGACAAGTTTATAAATGTGAAAACTAGCAGGTCGTTTTTAAGTTTATTCAATAGCCAATTTTATACAACATATGAATAAATGTTTGTCCGACAAATATGTTGGGCATTTTAATAAGTCCGACCCGGAGAACATGTCAAATGACAAGAATTATGTTGGTAGTAAGTAGTAGTCAGATTTTTGCATCAGAATTTAATGAAAGATGAAAGGGTAAAAAATCAATTGGAAGTTCTGTCCGTCAAAATACATGGGACGTTTTCGTAGTCTGACTTTAGGAACCTGTAACCTGTTCCACAATTAAAACTTCCCCTGTTCCAGTGTTTACGTGCATCAAAGTTTGTCCGACTAGACACCGTCAAGCTATTAACAAATTTTCAGCTGGTTATTAATAAACTTTTTTGGTACGCGGGATCCAGGCCTACTAAGATTGAATTTGTCACTGAAATGGTGGGTCATGAGCTGCAATTGCGACGTCGACATGACGGCGGGGCGCAGGGAGGGCTTCGACTGTAAACAACGCTTTACAACGAAGGGGGCGAGGGTATTAAGAAGTCCAAATTTTTTCCGACGTAGTTTTTGTTTTTACGACGTAGCTTTTATTTTATAGATTTTATTTCCCCAACTTGAAATTATAAATTTGTCAGGACCGATGACACTAAGCTGTGTGAGCTGATCGGTATTGGGTCCGGACTCCTCAAAGTTTTAATTGCCAATTAGGTGTGTGTTTCGGATATATTAAGGTCGATTCTCACTATACGTTCCGTTTACTTTACATATCCGTGGTATACCGTTTACATAAAATATTATTAAATATTCCGATCATATAGTATTCCGTTTCGTGTATCTACCAATCCTGAAGCCTTGCGTTCAATAACGGCGACGTCTCGGGTACGCCATGGACAGTATGAATAGATCGAAAACGTTTTCCAATCCATTTGGATGACATTTTAATAGTTTTTAATAAACTTTTTTTTATTTAGAAAATACCCGCATTAACCACGAAGGTCATTAGCGGGGTAACGAGAATACAATTAATAAGTTTACAAAAGTATGAGATTGTGTACAATTAAATCTTACTTGCTAGGTTACATTTATTAAGGAATTGGAAAAGAGGTTTACAGTGGGTTTGCAGGTTAAGAATGTCTTTCATATTGTTTGAATAACCAGATATATATTGTTTGTAAGCGGCAAATTCATCACATTCTCTTAGCACATGTTTTATTGACACTGGTATATTACATCTTCTGAATTTTGGTGCTTCGGTATGGGTAATGAGGTGCTCATGAGTAAGTTTACAGTGTCCTAACCGAAGACGAGATAAGATGACTTGGTTCGATCTGTTGATTGTATGTGGATTCCATGGACCAGTACCTTCTTTAACGTATCTTAACTTGCTTGTAGATGTTTTCCATTCTTCATTCCATAAATTGAGGGTCATCGATTTTAGTAGTTGTTTTATATCTGCGGCTGGAATTGATTGTTCTGCCAATGATGGTAATTGCGCAGCTGTGTAAGCCCAACGATCAGCGTTTTTATTTCCCTCGATTCCAGAATGAGAGGGAACCCATAGAAAAACTATTTTTAAGTCTGTTTGATGGAGACTGTGCAATATTTCTTTGATTAATATGGCTATAGGATTTTTCGTGAAGGTTTGTTGTATGAGTCTCATTGAATTGAGTGAGTCAGATATTATTAAAGAGTGTTTGGTTTGTGCATGGGAAATATGCTTTAACGCTTGTAATATGGCATAAAGTTCTCCATTTAAGATACTGTAGGAACTGGGAAGCTTAAATAAATATTTGGTTTCATTGTTTATGAATACTGCTGCTCCTATGCCTTGGGAAGGTTTAGACGAATGAGTGAATAAGTGGGTGTAATTTTTATAATTTGAGACTATTTGTTTATAATTTTGATATATAAGACGTGGATTGGTATCATATTTAATTGGGTGTTAACATGTGGGGTTTTGATAATCCATGGAGGAGTGCTGTGTTCATTCATTAACCACGTTCTGGGGATATTTTGGAGATTTAACGTTCATATATACCGGTGAATTCTAACATAAAAGGGAGGTGGAGAGGTGCTATGTTGAAAAGTTGATTTGAAACGATTACAGAAAGTGTTTTTGTGAGCAGTAATTGATGGTAGTGATGCTATTCTTGAGGCATATGATAAACTAAGAATTTGTAGTCTGAAACATAGAGCTGGTTCGCCCAGTTCGCAATATAGGCTTTCTACAGGCGTTGTCCTGTAAGCCCCTAGAATTATTCTTAATGCGGTGTTGTGTATAGTATCTAAGCATTTTAATATTGAAGGGCGAGCAGATGTGTAGGCAATACATCCATAATCAATTTTCGATCGAATAAGGCTTCTGTATATTTTCAGCAGCATTAGACCGTCAGATCCCCAAGACTTGTTTGCTAAGCATCTTAATAAATTTAAGCCCTTTTGGCATGAAAGGGTTAGTGTTTTAATATTATTTTTCCACGACAGACGTTCGTCGAATATCATACCTAGAAAATTTATGTGTGGAGTATAGCTTAGTTTCTGGTTGTATAGGAATATTTATAGTCGTTGCTGTTCTGTTATGTTTCTTTTTGAGAATAATATGCAGTTTGTTTTGTTTGGGGAAAAATTGTACCCGGGCATTATAGACCAACGTTCGAAGGATGTTATGCATCGCTGAAGGCTTTGGACCATGGTGCTAAGGCATCTTCCCTTGATAAAAAAGATCATGTCGTCTGCGTAAAGTCTGGCTACAACTGGTTTTTTAAGTCTTTTAAGACATCATTCATAGCAATTAAAAATAAAGTTGGGCTGAGTATTGATCCTTGTGGGCTGCCGTTTAATTGTTTCTTGGTTGATGATATTGTTCCAGAAATTCGGACTTGGAATTCTCTTCGAGATAAAAAATTGCGTATGAAATTTATTATATTGCCTTTCAATCCCCAGTGATGTAGTTTATCTAGGATGATTTTATGGCATGTAGAATCAAAGGCTTTATTAATGTCAAAATAAATTGCTAGACATTTATCTTTATTAGCAAATGCTTCGTGAATTATGACTTTCTAGGTCAATAATGTTATCAGGTGTGCTTCTCGATAGTCGAAATCCGGATTGTTCGGGAATCAATAATTTTTGGGTTTCCAAAAACCATATTAGTCTCTTATTGATTATTTTTTCTAGCAATTTATTCATAGAGCAGGTAAGGAAGATTTTCCTGGAGGATTCAGGCAACAGTGAAGATGTGTTAGATTTAAGTATGGGGATGATTGTTGCTTTCTTCCAGATTAAGGGGAAGTCACTATTATTCCACATGTGGTTAAAGATATTAAGCAGGGTTTGTTTCGCCGTTTCTGGAAGATTTTTTAGAAAAATAGGAGGGATGTCATCGGGACCAGAAGAACTGTCATTTAGTAATGAGAGAGATTCCTCCAATAAACTTTTTATACCATTATACAAACGAAGTTTTTTACTTCTGTATGATTTTTAATTATGGTATACAGCCAGCTACTAGGATTTTCCCATTGATTTTGTTCTAGTATGAATATTGTTACCTCGCGGTTCAGTCGAAGTTATTGAGATGAGTAATATGAATGACAAAAAAATTCATATTTAATTAAATCTTCCTTTTCTTCTTCTTTTTGTGTAGATATGACTCTGTCTGTTTTTCAATGTGCCTCCATTAAGTTGTCATTCCATCATTTTCGTGGTCTTCCCACTGATCGTCTTCTTATTGGGGAACCGTCTAACGCCGTCCTTACTACTGTCTTTGTTCTCATTCGGCTTATGTGGTCGTTCCAATATACTCTTCTGTTTTCACCGCTGTACATCTTGCATCTTCGTCGTGTATCTGCACTTCTAGCTCTGTCCCATAGTGTCTCACCATAGATTTTTCGAAGTGTTTTCATCTCTGCTGTTTCTAGCATTCTTTTTGTCCTTTCTGTATCAGGTCGTGTTTCTTCTAATGTCTTTACTCCTCTTTCGACCTCTCAGCATATTTCCTGTAACTCTTCTCAGCACTCTCATCTCTAGTCGTCTCGGTTTCAGTAATCTTTGTGTTGTGGCTGTATCGGGTCTCCTTTCTGATGCATGTCATTGGTCTTACAATAAATTTATAAATTCTTGACTTCATCTAAGTGTTAATATGTCGGTTTTGCCATATAGTATTATTAAGGCATCCTGCCAGTCTATTTGCTTTTTGTACTTGATTTTTCACTTCTTTGCTCAGGTCTTCGTAGCTGAACAATGTTGTTCCAAGGTATTTTATTTCCATTACTTGTTCAATACTGATGGCATCAATTTCTATTTTATATCTGATTGGTTGTTTACTGATTACTATTGTTCTATTTTTCATCATTGTTTGCATCTAATATATTACAGTCGAACCCGCTTATTAGAGTACCGGTTATAGGAATATCCCGGTTTAAGGAATAGAAATTTGAGGTCCCGAAACGTTTCTATTTACTCCTTAATAAATTTATCCGCTTAAAGGACTACGTTATAATTAATTAATATCGCTTATTCGAATATTCGCGAACAAAAGTAAGGGATGCCGTGGAACAAGCGGCTAAATTAAAATGGAAATGGGCTGGACACAACGAACGTCTCGAAAATGGTAGATGGAGCAAGGAAGTTGGAAACTGGCGACCGTACGAAGCGAAGAGACCAAGAGGAAGACCTCAAATGCGCTGGAGCGATGACATCAGAAGAGTCGCAGGACCAATGTGGAAACGCCTCACACACAACAGAGATGAATGGCGAGAAATGGGAGAGGCCTTTATTCGACATTTCGAATAGAAAAAAGGCTATATAAAAAAAATTCGAATATTATTCAAGTGGACGAACAACTTTTTATTCATATTTTGCAAAAAAATTAAAATTGTGTATGGGTTATTATATTTTTCAGATAATAAATACTTTATTACGCACCAGTTGGACCCTTTTACGAAATACAACAGGCCATAAAATATCTACTTTTACTTGTCTCACAAAACTTGTAAAAATTTCTATTGCGACCTACCTCGTTGCAGTTATAAATTTTATTGGTTAATGGTTTATTGACTTCGACAATACAATGGCAGACAAGAATGGAAATGTTTTCTTTTACTGATAACCGCCCTGTCCATTCATAAACCCGACATGAGTTTGAATATTTTAACAATCCGTTTTTTGCCTGCCAATGTGCCAATTCATCAAAACACAGAATTCAACAAAATAAAGGCCGAATATTTTTAAGAGTTGTTTTGTTTGACGATCATTTTATCGGTTTTCGAAGATACTGAAGATTTAGAACAAAACAATGAAACCACCCAACTCAATATTAAAGCGAAAGATGAGGCAAAAGGTGAAGATTTTTTCGATTTCGTGGATATTCCATTCAATTTGGCAAGTCCTAACCGTTTGTAATATTATAAGAAGATTTCTGGAGGGTCAATTCAATGTAATTTTTTCTAATTTGTATAACTTAAAGATTTAAAAAAAAATGAGAAGTAATTTTGGCGTTTGCATTTTAAATAAGATAATTATATACATGTTTACATATTGCACACATTTCATGCTTATTAATGGATTTATGCACAGAAAATATAATTTGGTATTTTAATAAAATAAGTTACACTGCTGTATCATTGACATAAAAGGACCTAAAACCATATAATTTAATGTAAATGTAGGTATAGTCTGTTCGCTAAACTCAGATGCAACTGGCTACATATTTTAGTCGATAATTTTTTTGTTTTCTGCCAATTTTGCAAAAATTGGCGAAATTACTAACTATTTAGTGATTATTAACTATTTAGTAATTATTTTTTGCCAATTTTACTAAAATTGGCAAAATTACCGACTAAAATATCTAGAAAGTTGCGTCCGAGTTTAGCGAACAGACTATACATACATAGTATGTACTATTATTATGTAGGTCTATTCAGTAGGTACACTTATTTCTACTAGCCATCAATGATCGGGTATTAGAATATCCCGGTTATAGGAATATTTTTGCTTGGCACGAAGGCTATTCCAATAAGCGGGTTCGACTGGATTATTAATTTTTCTTCAGTTCACATTTTATCAAATTGGAAAAAATACGCGTATTCCTGTCAAAAACTTAGGATCAAATAATGTAACCAAACTGAAACAAAAACAAAATACAATATTAAACTGCGACGGAAAACAAATGCAACGTCTACTACTGAGAATGGTGGTTAAAATAATGGGATGTGTATGGAAAGGGTATGGAAAGTAAACGGAACCTATAGTGAGAATCGACCTTTATAGATGGATAGATATTGAATATAAGTTACCTTATCTGAATTTTACGATAACTTATTAATGAGGGATATGTGTATACGAATTAGAAAGCTTTTAGGGATTTGTGTACCTAAACAGTCAGAAAATAATAAGCAATAGGTATTGAATTTAATGGATGAAGTTAATACCTAAAAGCAATTTTAAATCCGTTTATCAGATAGAAAACTACTTTTAACAGAGCTTTAACAAAGGACCCCGCAGAAACCTTATGGGTAGACTTAGGCAAATATGCAAATAAAAATGTATGAGGTATGCGCTTAAATATGCAGTATTTTACCCAAAAATATGCACGTTTATCTAGAAAATATGCAAATAAACTATATTTAATGGGAAATAAGCCACAGTTTTACCAAAAAAATGATTTTATTAACGTTTCGAAGCCCAAATCGGGTTTCGTTGTCAAAATACAAAATACTACTAAAATAAACAAAAATGTTGTTGCTAAGTAAAAAAAAATCTTCTAAAAATTTATTTAATCTGACTCATTTATATTGGCAACTCAGACGTATATTATAAAAACTTAACAATGAACAAGAAAGAACAAAGAATTGCATTTATAAAATGCCTTGTGAATGCGAACCGTTTTATTTAGGTGAAACATCAAGACCATTGAACGTTAGAATAAGTGAACATCAGTCTTATATTAAAAATAGAGAATTTGATAGTTCTCAAATATGTCAACACGCATGGGATAATGAACATAGAGTTCAGTGGAGAGATTCCAGTATAGTCCTGAAAGAATCAGATAGTAAAAATAGAAAAATCAAAGAAGCGGCTATAATTATGCTAAATGAAACCAATTGTGTCGCAAATTCCTCGGTAGAATACAGTAGGATGTGGTTACCCATACTGAAAGAGGAAGTCAATAGAAAGAAAATACCACGATTAGTAAGTCAATAACATATCGAGTTAGTACAAATTTTATATTTTAGTATTACTTATTGTATATCTATATATTATTAATATTATTTATAATTTAAACATATTAAAGTCAGAATTTCGTATTAGTTTTTTGAAAATAATTTAAATGTAAGACCAAATACAGTAGAGCGTCGATAATCCGAACTAATTGGCACAGGGTTAGTTCGGATTATCAAATTGTTCGGATTATCGAACATATGTTCAAAATACTTACAAAGCTCATAAACATAGTACATGTACATATGTACATACCTTTTAGTTACAAGGAATGAAACACCTGCATAATAAACAAATATATTGTATATATTTCTGCATAAACAAGACAAAAATCCGCGGTCATATTTGCCCATATTGTCATAATAAATCAAAAAATTCGGTCCGCGATCATATTTTTTAATTTTATAATTTTTTTTTGCGTTCGGATTAGCGATGGTTCGGATTACTAGGGTTCGGATTATCGACGCTCTACTGTACTTACGATGTCGGGGTAGTATCACCAGGTTTTTTCCTGGTTTTTCCTCGTGATTTACTATACTCTAACGCGATAATTTTACTGTCATCGTTGCATTTGGTTGTCTTTTTAAAGACAGATCACATGATATGATTTTTTTGTGGCGGATATTCTTGAGTTGTGATTGATTTCATGTAATCGAATGAAGTATCTTTTAGTAAAGTCGTCCCAGGAATGCAACTCATAAATATTGGCGATATCATTTTAAAGTCTTCTACTTTAAAATGTATAATATACGTCTGAGTTGCCAATATAAATGAGTCAGATTAAATAAATTATTAGAAAAAATTTTTTACTGAGCAACAACATTTTTGTTTATTTTAGTAGTATTTTTGTATTTTGACAACGAAACCCGATTTGGGCTTCGAAACGTTAATAAAATCATTTTTTTGGTAAAATTATGGCTATTTCCCATTAAAAATAGTTTATTATAAAAATTCTACAAGAAAATAGCTTCAGAACAACATTAAGAAAATATGCATGTAATTAAAAAATATATTTACAGTATTTTTTATTTACAAACATAATCCCAATATCTCGACATGGTGTATTAATTAACATGTACATATTTTACTAAGCTAATTAATTCAATATTTAAGTATTAAAATATTTTAGCAAATAAATAATTAATATTATTTCGAATTGTGGTAATAATAAATAATTATCAAATTTTTCTAACAAATCCTTATGGCTTCTATGTGATTACATAGAAAAATTTCTTTCGATATTAACTGATATAATTAGGGCATTGTTGAAATTTACGATAATAGTTGGTTCTAAATTAAGTGCTTCGAAAAATATCCCAGCTATTACTTGAACCACTTGAGAAAGAATCTGGTAATAACCACTGTTTTTTTTTTCATGGTTGCTTTAAATTTTTTAAAAATTTCCTATCCATTATGTATTAATAGAGGAAATAAAAAATGTAGTATATCAAAGTGTGTAAATAATTTATTTCTTTAGCTGAGCGCTTTCGACATAAATGTCATCATCGGAGCTAATGCTAAAATAAAAAAAGAGGTCTTGTAAGAAAAAGAAGTACAAAACTCTTTTTTTACTTACGTCAATTGTTAAAAAAAGTACCGCTACAAAATTGAGGTGTTAACATTTGCATCTTGTGAAAATAAATTTTGGTTGGATATGCTATGTCCTCCATACAACCCCAAACAGTAAAAACAGAAAAACGGCCACATTACACGTTACACAAACACAAAAAACTTTTTTTTTTTTAAAAGAAAAAAGAAAAAAGTTTTTTTGTGTTTGTGTAACGTGTAATGTGGCCGTTTTTCTGTTTTTACTGTTTGGGGTTGTATGGAGGACATAGCATATCCAACCAAAATTTATTTTCACAAGATGCAAATGTTAACACCTCAATTTTGTAGCGGTACTTTTTTTAACAATTGACGTAAGTAAAAAAAGAGTTTTGTACTTCTTTTTCTTACAAGACCTCTTTTTTTATTTTAGCATTAGCTCCGATGATGACGTTTATGTCGCAAGCGCTCAGCTAAAGAAATAATGTATTTACACACTTTGATATACTACATTTTTTATTTCCTCTATTCATTCAAGTGTGTACAAACTTATCAATCTTTCAACTATTTTTTCAATATGTATTACTTTTAACGTTTTGTAACAATGATTCAAATTCTTTTATTTAAAATGTACTGTCTAACAATGATAATATAATTATTTGGAGGATTCTAATTGAGTAATAGTTTTCTGAACAAAACTATAGTTTGATTTTATGAAAGACACCACGACACTGAACTGTCTATTTGCGGCATTTTCAAAGCACAATAATAATTATTCACAATTACGAAGACACGTGTTCACGGCTTATTTTACAACAAAAGCGAAATGGGCCGTCAAAATAAAAAAAATTACCTAGAGATTAAAACTGGCTGATTTTGGAACATTTGTATCCAAAAGGTGACAAAACTGTGTACATATAATAAGCCGATCTTTTATTAGTTACTACATTCAGGTACCCAAAATTTTAATATGTACCAAGAGATTATAATACAAAATTAAATATTGAAGTTTCCAAGCTACTTGTTAGAGTAATATAAAAATATATGTATAGTTACAACCAAAATTTTAAAATTATATGCACTTTATGCACACTTATATAAAAATATGCAAAATTGGAAATTTTTGCATTTTTTATGCATTATATGCAAAATATGCAATTTGCATATTTGCCCAAGTCTACTTATGGGAAATGACTCTGTCAAATGCTTTGACAATGGGCACCTAGCTCTAAAAAATCATGGTTTTAAGAAATATGCATCTGAAGTTATATGCCTAGTGAGGACGTTTGAGTTGGAATAAATTCACTTTCTCGATAATGGGCGACTCTGGAGATAAATTCCAAATCAGGTCGATTTTTATTTTTATATTTAAATTTTTGGAATATAATATATCATACTAGTGACGTCATACATCTGGGCGTGATGACGCAATCAATGATTTTTTTAAATGAGACTAGGGGTCGTGTGATAGCTCATTCGAAAGGTTATTCATATCTATTTACTAATATAAACAATAATATAATTATTTATAGAGGGTGCCCAAAAAAAATTTTTAATTAAATTAATTGAGACAAAAAGAAGAATGCATATAATTTATTTAATTCGAAATTTATTTTAGTGTTGTCCGAAAACAGGAAAAAATGTTTATATGATAAATAAATATTGTATTCGCTTAAATTCAATATTAAAGCTGCCACCCACCTACGTCTTAGCAGTTTGAACATTTAATTTAAGCGAAAAGCAATGTTTATATTTCAAATTAATATTTTTTCTCTTTTCTGACAGCAGTAAAATGTATTTTGCATTAAATAAATTACATACATTCTTCTTTTTGTCTCAATTAATTGTTTAACTTTGAAATGTAATGGGTTTGTATACATATAAAGGAGACGATATATGAGTATTATAACATTCTGCTAAAAATTAAAAATTATTTTTAAACTTTCCGTCTGTTTCAAAAATTATGCAATAATTTTCGTGTGTAGTGTATTATGGCATTTGGTTTGTTTTTAGATCTCTGGTTTTGCCGACCTTGTAGGACACTTCGTATTTTCAAATAGATTACATTCAGGCGCAGATCTAGAAATTCATAATAGGAAGGGTCAGACCAGTGGCGGATCCAGGGAGGGGGCCATGGAAGCCATGGCCCCCTCCGAGAATTTAAGAAAATATAAATTTAAATATTTGCAGTTCAAATGTTTTTAGCTTAAAACATATTTATACAAAACAGGGATAAATATATTTTCTGGACTAGAATTGAACAAAAGGAGTAACGAAAGCTTCAAGAATGACATAGGATATTTTGTGAAACAAAATGTTGACAATTTTACAAATTGCCAATTGTTAGAACGACCTTGCCAGCCATCAAAATCGTATCAATTTCCATACTTTTTACACACAAAGAATCAAAAGAAATGGAAGGATACTTGGGTCACCAACACTTACAACAAAGGTGTTGGTTGGTACTTTCCCACAGTCAAAAGGGATTGTTTTACAAGTATGTATTGTGTTTTATTTTTCTAATGAAAAATATGGTCGCAATAAAGGGATAACAGCCCATGGCCTTGTCACGAAACCTTTAACATCTTTCACCAAACTCATGGGCAAAGATGGGGCCATAACAACCAATGAAAAAACATCATACCACAAGGAGTGAGTTCAGGTTGGACTGGATTTTCTACAAAGTTATCGCAACCCACAAAATTAAGTTATTATCCAGATAGACTCTCGGAGTTCTAAACAGATACAAGAACACAGAGCAAGACTACGACCAATAGTAGAGTCCATAGTGTTTTAGGTCGACAAAATATTTCTCTAAGAGGCCATCGTGATGATAGCCTCCGGCTTCTGGATGAAGATGATGGACCTAGCAATGAGGGGAATTGTTAAGGTTTAAAATCACATCAGGAGATAAGACTCTTAAACAACACCTATCCACAGCATCTTCCCAAGCAACATACATTAGTAGCACTAGTCAAAATAAATTATTGATAACATGTTGTGGTAAAGAAATAATTGAACAAATAAAGAATCAGCTTCAAAGTGCAAATTATTACTCTGTCATATTTGACGAAACGACCGACGTATCCCATGTGGAACAACTTTCTCTAAATTTGAAATACATACACAATTAAATACAACATTCGTGTAGACTTTGTCAAGTTCATTGACGCTTATGAGAACATAAAAATGGAAGAACAAGGCCTGACAGAAGAAGCATTGGGAAAAATGGTATTAAACTTGTTGAAAGAACTACACTTATATCCGAAGAAATGTGTAGGAATCGGTGCTGACTTTAATAATACTTTAATAACGATAAGTTATGTGTGAAAAGTACCTTAAAATTCACCATTGTAACCCTAATTTTTAAAAATTATCACCAGAGCCCCGGTAACTCTCCCCAGAAAAAGTTCATGGCCCCTCCCGAAAATCGGTCCTGAATCCGCCCTTGGGTCAGACCCTGAAAAAATTATTACTACTCATATTACTCATCCCAGATACCTACGTGTTATCGAGCTCTAGGTGACTTGGTACGACGGAGTATCTCCGTCATATACATTATAACGGGGTTTGGACAAATAATCCCCGGACAAATAATCCCGGACAAAAAATCCCCACAAATTATCCCTGGACAAAAAATTCCCACAAATTATCACCACAAATAATCCCCGGACAAATAATTCCCAGACAAAATATCCCCACAAAACATCCCGGACAAAGTTTATCCCGGTCAAAATTATTTAATTATCCCCACAAAAAATTCCGGAAAAAAAATCCCAAGAAATATTTGCTGCCGAATAGTTCTCTAAACCTTTTTTCTCATCGCCATGAAACCGCTTTCGGCACGAAAGTAATGGTTAACATTTAAGCTTACGCATAAATTTTAATTTCGATTACTTACCAAATTTCAAATTCCAATTCCATGCCCATAATTACAATAACGGCGTAAATAGGGAACTTGCACATAAAAATATTTTTGCATAAAATTGTTAATTTATGTTTAAAAATGTTATATTCAAAATATTACGTCTTAACAATGAATGGTGTACGTACAACAACTGATCAAAGTTCGGCGCCCAAAATTTCCGTTTCAAACAACTTCAAAAGCGCGAGCTGGGGTCTGACGTCACCAACCACTGTTGTCGTTCGTCCGTCCAGTGAGCTATTGCATGGAATGCATTTTGCCATTGCTAGGTGTGCGTGTCGAATAACTGTGTTGTTTGCTTAGTGTTAATATTATTGTATTTAGTGTGTTTAGTGTATAATAATACTTTATCAAAATTGAAAACAAATCTGCCTAACATAAGTACTATATAGTGCCAGAGTGCCAAAGCACAACTGTCAGAATATCCAACAAACATTTTTTTATTCTACTAGCAGAACCAAATACGTCGATTAAAATAGTTAAAGGCAGACTTGCGAGATAAAAAGGATATTTCACAAAGTAGCAAAGGTCTTTATTTCTGCGAGGATAATTTCGATATTAGTATTTATCTAATTAGGTACCTAATAAGACATTTTCTATTTCAAGAAAAAATATTAGTTGTCGTTTCATGAAATGTGCCTACTTAAACTTGTTTATTGGTTACAGTTGGAACAAGACATGGATAACTATATATAATTCAAGATTATGGGTGGTCCCAAAATTATTAAGTCAGTTGTTGTCCCCGCACATATTTGATTGTCAACTGGATAGAAAACGAGCTTTTTATCAGCCTGTGAGGGAAGCAACCCTTAAAAGGGTTACCTAAACGACAACTTCTTGAAGATACCGCTTCTACATTCAAGTCTGTCAATGTGATCCTAATTTCACAAACTTAGTTCAATCAGGACCTGAATTAAACCAACCAGCTTTACCTCAAAAACGGTATCTCAATAAAGGTATTCAGTGTAAATTTCAAAGGAGTGTTACAGTTGAGTTGTCACCATTGCAAATACATAATAAGGATGCAGGAACTTCACCTATAAAAGACTTGAAACATTATTTGAAGATACAAAAACTGAATCAGGAAGTTCTGTATTTGAAGATAATAGTGAATATAGTGGTAGTGATGACTATTGGTACAATGAAAGTGATTCTATATCTTGTGGAAAAAAAAGAAGAGGAAGCAAAACAATTTTTAAAAGTTTGTCTCTGAATTGTACAGTGATGAAGTTTCAATACAGAGCTAGATTGTATACGTTTCATTTTATACGTTTTAGTTAATGGAAATAAAACACAAACAATGCATCTATTTTTAACTCTAAAAAAGATAAAAACAGGACACACATTTATGTCTCTTGGAGACAGGGCCGGCGATAACGGGCATGCAAGGGATGTAGTGCAGGCGGGCGTCCCTGCTTGGGACGCCAAAGTGAGATTTTTATGGCTGGTATTATACAAAATACTAATTAAAAAAACCAAAGGGCGCCTATGCTAGTTTTGCAGCCGGGCACCTTATATCCTAGCGCCGGTACTGCTTGGAGATGATTTCGCCATAAGCGAAAGAAATGCTTCGAGAATATTTTCAAAATCTGTTCCATTAATTAGTAAATATTTAAGATCTTATATATTTAATCCCCAAGTTAGTTCAATTAAACTAATCTTACACTTAGCATTTCAATTATTAAAGACGACATAAATGTACTATACAATCCCCAGAATAACCTTATCGCTTTGTTTTGAAAAACCCTCATGAGTAATAAGTACTTATGCGTTTTAAACCCTTTTTAGAAAAGTAGCAATTTCTAAAGATTTATAAATTTCACTTTGAAACTATACAATTGATTGTAGAACTATAACACAGTATAAAGAGGGACAATAAAACCACTTCTCTGTCGGCACTTTGATCTCAAGAAGTAATACCGGCAGTACGCAATTGGTAGTTCACTAGTGGTGGATGCGGGTTTTCCCTGTTAAAACCCGTACGTTTCTATGCGACTAGCAATGCGAGAGTGGGGCAAAAGCGACTAAGAACATTGCGCGGTCGCCATGCGCGACTACAGATTTTACTTCCAATTTTTCGGAGAGTGGTTCTACTGTCCCTCTATATACTGTGACTATACAAGAATACAAATACTACCTGGTAATTTCCAACTAAATGCGATTAAAATGTAATATACAATTCCCGTAATACTCTAATCGCGTTGTTTTCGACTCCTAGCCCGGTTGGCCGTGGTCCGTGACGTCAGACCAATAGAAGCACGTTCAAGCGCCTCCTAAGAAATTTGAATTTCACGGCATTTTCAAAGCCTTATAATAAACGCATGGGTTAAAAATATTTGTTTTTTTTTGCATACAGGCGTTTTAAGATCATGTTACCTTATGTTTTTTAATATAATTTTAATATTTAAAAATTTATGCAAGTTCCCTATTGGAATTAAATTTTTTCGAAATTACAATTTACCCCGTTACTATTACTGCAGTCATTGAAGCTTTTTTGCTCAGGGCTATTAGGCTTATCCTACCCTTAACTTTAAAAGTGATGTTGACCCGAACTCCGTTTTCACCCTGGGGTGGTTGCCATCCGTTTTCGGTGGTGGAAATTTTTTTTTTTCAAAATAACCTCAGATGTCGATAGAAGACCTAATTTTAAGCAAAAATGGTTGTATAAAGTTTTTTCAAAACCCCAATATTTTCAAGTTATTGGCAATTGAAAATTCGGAATTTTCTCACGATTTTCAACAGTTTTTTGCAAATATCTTTAAAAATATGCACTTTAACGATAATATAATAATGAATAAAATTGTAGCATTTAAAAAAAATTAGGCTCAAAATGAAAATAATAAAACGCAGAACAACAGATGTAAAAATCGATACAAGTAAACTAAGAAACCCACTCATAAAACAACGCCTGACAGATGAAATTAATAACCGTTTAATGAATGTTAAAGAACAAATCCAACAAAATACTGAAACAGAGACAAAATGGTTATTAATAAAGACAGAAATAGATAAATGTCAAAAAGAAATTCTTACACCAACCAGATACAAAAAGAAACAATGGATGACGGAGGAAATTTTAGATTTAATGGAAGAAAGACGTCAGCATAAAAACAAAGATAATCAGATGTACAAAAATGTGGATAAACAAATAAAATCCAAAATTAAACAGGCTAAAGAACAGTGGTTAAAAGAACAATGCGCAGAAATAGAAGAACACCAGAAAAGACATGATAATTTTAACACACATAAAAAAATTAAGGAATTAACGGAGATCAACAGAAAAAGAAAACCGGGAATACTAAAAGATACAGATGGGAAACTTGTGTTGAGTACTAACGAAAAATTAAAGAGATGGACAGAATACATAAATGAATTGTTCAAAGACAATAGAACAGAGCAGATGGAAGTCGAAGTAGAAGATGATACGGTTTTGAAGATATTAAAAGAAGAAATTAAATCGGCATTAAAAAACAGCAAAAATGGTAAAGCAGTAGGTCCAGACCAAATCCCAGTAGAAAGCTTAAAATGTATAAATGATGAAACCTTAGACATTATCGTAGACTTGTTTAACACAGTGTACAAAACAGGAAACAATGGTTACTCTCAACCTTTTGTGCTATCCCTAAAAATACAAACGCTAAAGATTGCACCGAATACAGAACAATATCATTAATAAGTCACATTCTCAAATTATTCTTGAAAATAATACATGGTCGTATAAACAAAAAACTAGAAGAAGGAATAGATGATAGTCAGGGACTAGGAACCAGAGAGGCGTTATTTTCTTTTAATGTGTTAGCTCAAAGATGCATGGACATGAATGTGGATGTGCATGTTTGTTACGTTGATTTTGAGAAGGCTTTTGACAAAATAAGACATGAAAAATTAGTCCAAATTCTAAAGACAAAAAACATAGACAAAAGGGACTTACGAATAATAACAAACCTTTACTGGAATCAAAGAGCACAAATTGTAATAGATAACGAACCCAGTCCAGAAATTGAAATCAGGAGAGGAGTTCGGCAGGGATGTATTATGTCTCCATTACTCTTTAATGCATATAGTGAAGCCATTTTTGAAGAAGCATTGCTATCTCAAAGTGAAGGAATAATAATTAACGGAAGATCTATTAACAACATAAGATATGCAGATGACACCGTGATTATAGCAAGCTCTGCTGAACAACTCCAACTACTACTGAACAAAACAAACAATTTCTGTAAAGAATATGGACTAAAAATGAATATAAAAAAGACCAAATACATGATAATAACTAAGAAAACAAACATACAAACAAGCATACATTTGGGAAATGTGCCGATAGAAAGGGTTGATAAATACAAATACCTAGGAACCTGGATTTCAGAGAAAGGACCAGGATAGAAATAGCAAGAAATGCGTTTGTAAAAATGAAAACAGTTCTCTGCAACAAAGACCTTAGCTTAGAACTGAGAGCAAGAGCTTTGAGATGCTACGTGTTCTCGATACTACAATATGGACTTGAAAGCTGGACATTAAAGCAAGAACACATAAATAAGCTACAGTTATTTGAAATGTGGTGTTACAGAAGAATGCTTAGAATAGCATGGACACAGAGGAAAACGAACACGGAAGTACTGCGAGAAATGGGTAAAGAATGCGAAATAATAAACACAATAAAAATAAGAAAGTTACAATATCTGGGACACGTAATGAGGGGACCGCGATATGGAATGCTAAGACTGATAATACAGGGAAAGATAAGAGGCGGAAGGAGTATAGGAAGAAGGAGAGTGTCATGGTTAAAGAATTTAAGGAACTGGTTTAGATGCAGTTCTATAGAACTCTTTAGAGCAGCGGTGGATAGAGTAAAGATAGTGATGATGATATCCAACCTTCGATTAGGAGACGGCACTTGAAGAAGAAGAAGAAGATTTAAAAAAATGAACAAATTGGTTGTTTAAAGAGTGTTCTGAGTGCAATATTAAGCGAGATATTGAAGATGTAATAATATAAATGTAACACGTGGTAGGGTTCTTAGGTTAACTTTGGAGGAGAGGTTATAATGGAACAACTTGTATCGTGTCTAGATTTAGAATGGTTTTATTTCCGCTTCACTGTACTTGTCACTGTCACGTTACTCTTACAATATTACCAACTTGAGTGCGTTCCGAATACTACCTATTTACATACATCACATTCCCCTCTTTTTATAATGACAAAATAAACATAACTTTCTTTAACAAATCTTTAAATAAACATTTATAAATTTCCACAATTGTTTCATTCATCCTTTACCCCCTTTATTTTATAATAAAATTATTTATAAATCTAGTCTATCAGGTTTTTTAACAATTCGACCTGAAGAGGTTTGTGGAGGTAAGTTTATTGGAGAGTGATGATCAGAATGGTTATCAGAGACACTTTCAAAATTTTGTGACACTAGTTTCAGATTCGTTATCTGAATGTTCATCGTCAGAAGTTGCAGGAATGCGAACTAAAAATTGTCTATTTCTTGCAATTTCTGACCCAGAATCTCTTAATTTATGTGTGATAAGACCTCTCAATTTGTTTTTATCTTTAATATAAACTTTTTCATTATTTTTAAGCGGTTTTAAATTTATTGTCCCTCTATCATAATAAGTTTTTTGACTGTTTTGTCTTTTCTGAAAATCGCTGATTACTATTTTAGCATTACATAATTTTGGTTTTAGAATTTTGTCAGTGGTGGGAATCTGAGTTCTAAGTACTCGTGACATTAAAAGTTGAGATGGTGATGGTATATTTGAATCAATTGGTGTATTTCTAAGTTGTAGCAATGTTAAATATGTATCTTCACCATCTCTAAGAGATTTTCTTAACGCTTTTTTGTAGGTTTGAATATATCTTTCACTTAGACCATTAGATCTATGATTTTCTGGGCTTGACTTTATGCTTTTAAATTCCCATTCTTGACAAAATTTAACAAATTCATTGGCTGTGTATTATCGATATCGATTTTAAATGTGTAACTATAGTTGAACTGGTTGTATCGTTCAACAGACAAATTTCTGGATATTTACTGTAATAATCTACCACCATTAAATAACTTTTTTGACCTATGTAAAATATATCAGAGCCAACTTCCTCCCAGGGGAGTTCTGGGATATTGTGTGGAGTCAAAGGTTCTCTCTTTGCATTTTCAAATTGTGGGCAAGTTGGGCAACCTTTAACTTCATACTCAATGTCAACTGTCATGGAAGGCCAATATAATGATTGTCTAGCTAACATTTTACATTTATTTATTCCTTGATGGCCATAGTGAATTCTTTTTAACATTTCTTTCCTCATTACATGAGGAATTATAATTTGACTATTCCTCATCAACAAACTATCAAAGAAGGTTATTTCACCTTTAATCTTAAAAAATGCTTTTAAATCTTTATGTACATTATTTAATTCTTGTGGCCAACCTTTATTTATGAAAGTCTTTAGATCAATTAAAGTTTTGTCTTTGCTAGTCTCTTCTTTGATTTTTTGCAGTTGATTGTTTGAAATATTAATGTTTAATCTTACTAAACAAATTTGTGATTCTAGTTCAATATCTAAATCATTCTTTATTACACGCAATTCCGAACAACATCTCGATAGCGTATCAGCTATATATAATTCTTTACCTTTTTTATACATCAGATTATAATCATACCTCTGCAATTTAAATAACATTCTTTGAAGTCGTGGTGGCGCATTCATTAAGGGTTGGTTTACTATGGATATCAATGGTTTGTGATCAGTTTCTATATCAAACTTTGAAGCATATATATATATAATTATGAAATTTCTCACATACCACCAGAACTCCAAGAAGTTCTTTTTCAATTTGTGCATAATTTTTTTGTGGTAAAGTTAAAGCCTTTGATATGTAAGCTACTGGTTGACCTTTTTGTAAAAGTACAGCTCCTATTGAGTCTTTTGAACAGTCAACCGATATTAAACACTTTTCATTTATATCAAAATGTCTTAATACTGGGCTTTTTGAAATGATTTCCTTAATTTTACTAAAACATTCATCATGTTTATGTGACCAATGCCATTCTACGTTTTCTTTAATTAATTCCCTAAGAGGTGCGGTTAAGTCTGACAAATTTTTTATGTGTTTAGACAAATACGTTATCATTCCTAATAATCTCTGTATGTATTTTTTATTTTCTGGCTTTTTCATATCTTGAATGGCTTTAATTTTATCACTATCAACACTTTGACGATCTTTATTGTAATTAAATCCTAAAAATTTTACATTTCTTACACCAAAACTACATTTTTCATAATTAAATTTGACATTATTTATCCTAGCTCTTTCTAAAACTTGATATAAACATTTATCATGTTTTTGTTTTGATGAGCCATAAACAATTAAATCATCAATATATGTTTCTACACCCTCC
This sequence comes from Diabrotica virgifera virgifera, assembly GCF_917563875.1. Taxonomy (NCBI): domain Eukaryota; kingdom Metazoa; phylum Arthropoda; class Insecta; order Coleoptera; family Chrysomelidae; genus Diabrotica; species Diabrotica virgifera. Next base: position 57,691,569 of record NC_065451.1, read on the forward strand.
ATATTAAATATTTTACTGAATCTTTTGAGGCATCAAGCTTGCTGAAATAAACGTTACCTTTTAAATTTGCAGCTAATTCATCAATCGTAGGGAGTTGAAAGTGTTCTCTTTTGATAGCTTTCTTCAAGTCTCTAGGATCTATACAAACTCTTATGGAATTACTTTTTGGTTTTCTTACCAAGACTATCTAGTTGACCCAATCTGTAGATTCATCAACCTTCTCAATTATTCCATTTTTCTCCATTTCAGCTAATTCAAGTTTTAGTTTCTCCTTTAATTGTAGTGGAATCTTTCTTGGAGGATGTATAACTGGTTGTGCAGTTTCACTTAACACGATTTTGTGTGGCTCATCCAAGCAGCCTATACCTGAATAAACTTCTTTAAATATTTTTTTCACATCAAAGTAATCATTTTTAAATGTAACTTCTCTAGAATTCAAATTATTTTCAATTTTTTCTATAGTATTGATTCTTTTTAAAATATTTAAAGCTTTACATGTAGGAAGACCTAATACCGTTGGTGAATTAATTTCTACCACATAAAACATTATGTTGTACATGTTATCCTTATATTTGCATTCTAAACTACATTTTCCAATGACCCTAAGTGTTTCATTCGAAAATGTTGTTAACCTGCAGTTTGTTTTCTGTAGTTCAACATTAACTTCTAGAGAATTAAACTTATTTATTGATATTACGTTTGCCATTGCCCCTGTTTCTAATCTACAGCTTAATTTACGCTTGTTAACTTTAAAATTTATCATGAAATCATCATCAAAACTGCTATTTTTAGTATTTACCAAGCCTATAAACAAATCATCTGATTCTGAATCATCTACATCTACATACTTAATTTGTTTTTGAAAACAGTTTTTTGCATAATGCCCTATTTTATTACATAAATTACACTTAGCTTTATATGCTTTGCATGGTTGGCCTCTGTGCTCCATTCCACACCTACTGCACCCTGAACTGCTTCCAAATTTACCATTGAACTGGCCGTCTTGGGACTTCGAATGAGTTGGATTCACTCTTCTGTCTTCCCACTGTTCTCTATTTTCATATTTCTTATTGAAGTTTCTTTTCTTTATGTAGTGCACCTCCTCTGACTTCATTTTTTCAGACTGGATTTTCGAACTTTCTATAATTTTACAACAGATTGATTGCTTTTTCCAAGCTCATCTCATCTTCTTCTAACAGTCTCTGTCTCATCGTTTCATCTGCTACCCCACAAGTTATGCAAGTCTTAATCAGACTGTCCTCCAAATTCTCTAGCTCACAATTTTTTTCCTTATTTATATCTGTTACAAATTTGTCTACTGACTCACCTTCTTCTTGTTTTCTGGTGAACAGGCAATACCTTGCATTTGACACGTTACTTTTTGGCTTGAAATATGCTTCAAATTTTTTTATTAACAGTTCTAACTTGTCTTTTTCTTCTGTTGAGAACTTGAACGTGTTATATATTTTGAACCCTTCGTCCCCTATTAACTGTAATAGCTGTGCACACTACTGGGTTATTTCAGGTTTCTTTGTTAATTCTGTAGCTTGTAAATAGTTTTTGAATCTTTGTATGAAGAATTTCCAATTTTCATACTAGTTACCTGACATTTGCATCGAGTTTATAGCTGCCTTGAATTCCATTGCACTTATATCTTTTTTTTTAACGTATTCGATTTGGTTCGGCACCATGTAATAATATAAATGTAACACGTGGTAGGGTTCTTAGGTTAACTTTGGAGGAGAGGTTATAATGAAACAACTTGTTGTATCGTGTCTAGATTCAGAATGGTTTTATTTCGGCTTCACTGTACTTGTCACTGTCACGTTACTCTTACAATATTACCAACTTGAGTGCGTTCCGAATACTACCTATTTACATACATCACAGAAGATCAAACCGTTTTTTATTTTGTGTGAAATTTAATCGATGTATTCAATGCCATCTAGCGGAGAGCGAATAAATTTTATGCATGCTAATGAGAAATTATTTTATAGTGCTTAAAGTAAGCTTTAAAATGAGCACTGTGAAAAATCTTTTGTACGTAAAATGAGTGAGCGGTAATGGTTTTTTTAAATCAATGGATTTCATAAATGCCATTTCCACCAAAAATTAAAATTAATCGTATGCCGTCTAGAATCAACTTTATTATAAAGAGTTGAATGGATTTTAGCAGTTTCGCTTTTTTGGAATACATTTTACATACAAAATTTTTGAATTTTTAAGAAAACCAATTTCTTTTCATAATATCTCAAAATAATGAAAAATACGTAAAAAAGTGTAATAATAAAAAAATACATCTTTTTGACAAAAATTTTGGTTTCTTTGTTTTTCCTATCACACAAAACTTGATGAAGATATGATTGATTAAAGAGCGCGCGCTAGCGCAACCACAGTCTATCTCGAGCACTTTGACCCTTCACCGTTTCAAAATAAAAGGTTTTTAACTACATATTATATTGAAAAATTTGTATCTCTTTTAATGACCTTTAAAATGGTTTTTTAAAAGTTGTGATAGCTTCAAAATTGAAGTAGTTATGGCCCAAAAACTAAATCATACATATTCAATGTTTTAATTTATGGGTAGTTTTAAGGGTTAAAGAGTTTGAGCATATGATTTTCCAGCATAGCTTTTTCGAGAACGTGCAACGATATTTAAATGCTTTTTAGTTTATCAAAAAAAATTTTTATTTAATTTTTAACGAGGGGATGATTTTAAGGGTTGAAAGGAGTTAACAATTAAATAATTAAGATAGATAACGCAAAATATTATTTACTCTATATTTAAGTCTTCTAGTCAAACCAAATTAATTTTTTGTAAATTTTTTCTCTTTAGGGGTTGTTTTTAAGGGTTTAAAGGGGGTTAACAATATGATAATTAAGATAGAGGACGTAAAATATCATTTTCTCAATATTTAAATATTTTTATGTCCTACTAAATTAATTTTTTGTAATTTTTTTCGATTTAGGGGTTGTTTGCAAGGGTTGTACGGTTTTCAAGGGGATGAAAATGATTTTAACATGAGGTTATTGTGTTATAAAACACTTCACAATGTCACCCTTTATTATTAAACAAGTTGAAACACGCTGAAAGTCCTCCGTCTAAATATTTGAAATTCCGACCCAGTAATACTTTCGCTACGCCCTGTATATCGATCTTCCGCATAGGCAGAGTATGGCGTTTTTCAATTCTCACGGGATTTGGATGTTTATTTTGGTTTTTGCGATTCTTTGAAATTTGGTTTACAAAGGTGCCCCAAATTGTTTATATCCTACAAAATTGTAAACGGAATATTTTTCAAAGAGGTTCCACGTTAAGTAGGGACTCAGAGTATTAAAAGGTTTTTATGATATTTACAGTTTTGGTTTGTCGGTTATATGTTCGTCGGTATATCCAAATAGCTACAGGAAGAACCCCTGCTATGCTGTTAGCTGTTGCAGTCTAGAAGATGAAAGATTTTTATGACTTTCTCAGACACAAATTTATTGAGGGTGTATTGCAACCGGAAGGCTCAACCTAAAATAAGCCGATGTCTTTAGTAATATTGGTTCTAAAAACTAACTGTAATTGTGTGAGTCACCGCATTTCCTGTAAACTCGAGAGATTTTGTTATTGCGAAGTTTAAGTACTTGTAATTGGTTGAAGGTAGGACCATCATGGCGTTCGAGGGATGTCTTGAGAGTTTTTCTGACCATTTGATTGGTAGAGAAATATCTGGTATGATTCCTATTGGTCTAAGTAGGAAGTCACTTTTTTTTGAGAGAGGAACCCAAGTTTTAGAAGGATCGAGTTAGCGGTCCTAGAGAGAGTTCCGTATAAGCTATCATCATGTTCAGTTGAGTTCCACCAGGGCCACCATCGAGTTAAGTTGAGTTTTGGTTCCCTTAGAGCCATCGTCATGGAGTTGAGTTCCATTAAGTGTTTCGGAATGTAGTTTTCCAGTTTCCCAGCCGGCTAGGTTAATTCCAGCCCGGTGAATGTGATGGTGTATCGTGAACCCCGGCGATTTTCCCGCTGTTTCTAAGCAAATCGTCGTTATCATTTTATACCAATTTTGGTATCCACTAATTTCATTTAAGCAGTCAGAACCAGAAGTAGGAGAGAAGAGTTTCAATTTTCTCATTACTATGTTTAACAGTGCAGTTAAAACATGTAGTATGCTCACATACTTTATTTTGATCAAAGTTAATGAACTTTCAATAATCACGTTCGAGTCTAACTAAATAATTTTATTCGAGTAAAAGTAAAATTTGATCCAGTTTAACGAACTTTTAAACTATTTATCTTCATGTGAAAGCTGAATTTTTCTATAATAATGTTTGTTTATAAACAATGTACTGTTTGCTGTAATTAACGACAGTGAAGTAAGTGTTTCGCGAGTGCAATAGCGCCTTGGACTTTCCAATCAAGCTACGAGGAAGAAGCCAGGACACTAATTGTTAAGGTATAATTTTAATATTTGTAAAACTGTTCGTTTCATCTTTGATTAATTAGTAATCTGGTCTCTAATTATAACAGAGAGATCAGAGATTAATTTTTTTGTTTTTAATAAATAATGTTTGATTTTCAACATATAATTTATTTTCTTCCCTTCTCTCTTGAATCGTAAGAACATTAAAAATTGACTGAGTATAGAATTCTGAATAAATAAGGTAAGTTACATTATAACATTTTGTATATTATTATGTATATCATTTTATTTGACTATGTTTCTTTGTTTTATTTTAATTTATCTTTCTTTGTTTTATTTCTATTTTTTTTGTATAAAGTTTGGTTTCCCTTAGGTAACCAATGGCGCCCAATATTTTATTTTTTGTATTTTCCTTTATTTTTTATTTCACATCCTTATTTCGATTTTTCTATCTTTCTAATTTTTCTAAGCTAATAAGAATATATCATAACATCTATTAAAGAATCCACTCCCTAAAATCTCTGAGACAGTAGCAACCGAGGTACTTATTAAATTATGTAGCACGAATTTTGTCCAATTCTTAATTAGTCATGTTTCATAAAACAACAGGGGCTATCTTTTGTCTTACATTAAAATGGCCCCATATGACTTCCATTCTTTGTCGTGTTTCATAAAATGGCTTCCATGCGTGGGGCTGTTTCATAAAATTAATTGTGCTACATAAAAATGGCGCCCTAGAACGTGGGGCCGCTGCATAAAAATGGCGCGCAACGTGCGAGCTATATCTCTTGTCTAATTCTTACTAGCTTGTCTTACATAAAAATGTCGCAGCCAACCTGGGACATATTACTCTTCAATTAGCATTCTATAGTATTTTCTATCTATTTTTTAGCATATTTGATTCTAGTTACATTTTATTTGCCTTCGTTCGATCGTAGTCCAAACGATCAGCTGCAACCCATATTTTTCCGGCGCGAGAGAATTTTGAACTCTCCGCATTTAGCGGTCCCAGCCGTCAGCCGATGTTCTCTGACCGGCGAGAATCATAAACGTTTTTCGATTACGAGGGTATGACAAACATTTGTTGAATTTTTACCCCGTTGCATTTGGTATTTTGTGTTTACGCTTGATTTATGAAAATAAATACTTATTATTTTCAAATTTTATTATTTTTTGTGTTTGTAACTTACCTACTCAGCAATGTCTTACGATCAAGAGAAAGGATAATTTATTGTTTGTGTTTATGTTTTACAATGTTTTGTAAAAAATGTTTTTTCGTTAAAATAACGAAGAAAACTGTAAAACTTTTTTTTTGTAATTGATTAAATAGAAACATTCAGCAATTTAAATTTTAGACAATAACCTTTTTTGTCTAAAACAACGTAATTCAAATTAATTTTCATTTTTTTGTCGTTAATATTTTCATTTTCGACTTTAGCTTATTTTTAAATAACAATTTTTAGATATTTTCTTATCATTTAACAGATTAACTATTAGGTAAAGCCTATATATTTTGTTTTGCCATTTGTTTTAGTATTTTTTGGAATCTGTTGAGATGTTCGACGGATTAATAATCTGTTAGGATTGAAAATTATTTTTTTTTAGTTATTTTGTGTTACGGTCCGAAATTTTTGTTTATTTTTTCTTATTTTTTGTAGGAGATCAGCTTGATAAACGTCGTTTTGTCTTTAATAGCGAACTTTCCTATAAGTCAAATTTTTTTAGTACGGTAGATTGTAGTACTTATTTTATTTTTTCTTACATCAGTATTTGTGGTCTAAATTTTTGTTTTCTTAAGAGATTTTCTGAAAATTTTCAGGGCTTACAGTCTTTTAAGTATTATCTTCCGATGGTATGGTAAATACACTCTACACGTTCGGTATGTTAGTTTCGATGGTGGACTTTCGAAAGAAGTCTACACGTTCGATATTTTGGTTCGATGCAAGTTCGTCTGACGTTCTTGGCAATCGATTTTGTTTGAGTTGTTATTAGAACAAATTTTTGGGTATAGCCCACAGCCTATGTTGTGTTTGTTTGTTAGTCAACTCACCTTATGTTTGGACCACATTGTTATTTTTTGTACTACATTAGATTGACTCAGAAAGAACTAATACTGTTCTTTATTTTATTTTACTTTTTTTTTAAGCTTTACCGACGGATGGTAAACATTTTTTTTGCTTTTGGTTTGCTTTGGTTTGCTATTGCCTATGGGGCCTATGAGTTCCAATTTTTGTTGTTGTTAGGAGTTGTTGTTTGGCAGTGTGAATGACCAGACACTGGGGAAGCTTAGGGTTTTGATTTGGGATAAACTCGGCAGTTGACCCGTCGGAATGAGAAGTCATTCATGGTTGCAATTCAGCAATAGATCCGGTGCTTTTAGGAATTCTTGCGCTCTGTTGGTATACTTATCACAAGCATGTCTTTGAATCCAACCAGTTTGTGAAAATGTTTTGCTGTTCAGTTATTTTTTGTATGTGTAAAATCACAATTTTTATTTTTGGACAGGACCGTAATCGACTATTTTAAATCTGTTTTGTTGTGAAAAATAGTTCTTAAAGTATTCTTTATTTTCTTTTTAGTTTTTGATTATATCGTTTCCTTTGACTGCTTGCTTATTTCTTTCGTTTATTTCCTTTTTTATTCTGTTTACGCCTTTGCGTACTTCATCTTCGATATTTTTATTTTGTCCGTGTTAAGGTAGACTTCCGCACCAAGCGACCGAGACAGGAGACCGCGACAGGCGACAGATAGGCGAGGTCTCCCCACGACTGCTCTCAATGCAATTATATCAGGGTAGTTCTGCAGCCCTCGACCGAGACCAGCGACCAACTATCGTCTATTCGCGACCTATCTGTCGCCTGTCGCGGTCTCCTGTCTCGGTCGCTTGGTGCGGAAGTCTACCTTTAGGGGAAAAGTTACACTTAGGTGAACTTTGTCCTATTTATTGTAAATATTTGTATATAGTTTAGTCAGATTTTAGTTCTTGCTACCCCGACCAAACTTTTTGTTGATTTTAAGGGTGTTAGTAAAACTTAGTCTCATTTTAATTTTCTATATCTTTGGTGGAATATGGTATTTTATTTGGTTGTGTAGACCGGAATATTAGACAATACTGATTATGACCCTACCCGATTAAGACTTACCGAAAATGTTCCTATTATTAGGCGTCTGATAACGCGTTAGATATCATTTATTCTGGTTATCACAACTAATCTAAACATCCACCACCCTTTTTGTAAATATCTTTGTCCAGTTGCCAACGATAGTTTAGCTCTTAAGAACTAAAATGGTTCGTAAACTATCGGTAACTCCTTTTTTTTGTGTGTAAGTGTGTTTGTTTTTTTTTTTGATAACAGCTTATAGCGTTATCAAACTATGTTGTCCCTGGTGTTAGTCGTAAATGAAAGACTTTACGCATCCAAACAACATGGTATTTTTTTTATGGTATTAGTCAGGGAGGAGATACTCCTATGCATCCATTATATGTTGTCCTTGGTGTTAGTCGTAAATGAAAGACTTTACGCATCCAAAACAAGGACAACATGTTATTTTTTTATGGCGTTAATGATGTATATCATCATTATTCGTATGTTATTCGTGGTGTTAGTCAAGGTTGAAAGAAACCTCTGCTTCCGAAAAAACGATAACATACCTTGGCTAGATTTTTGTTGATGATGACGCAGAGCGTCGTCGTCGTTTTTTTGTGCGTTATTTTGTTAACGATGACGCGCAGTGCGGTCGTATTGTTCGACAACGATTGAGTTTATTTGAGCTTAAGATGACGTGTAGCGTTATTGTATTTTATGTTTTCGTTTTTGTCGATGAGTTGTGTAGTGTATTTGTTAGCGTGAGCCTAAGGTCTCTGAGCAATTACACGACGAATTAGTTATTTGTGTTTTGGGACAACACTGTCGTGTTGTCATTACTGAAATATTTTAGAGGTCTTGAGCCAACGAACCGTTCCTGGAGTCGACTCATCAAGTCGAATGTCCAGTTTTTTTTTGTTTTTGTTTTGAGATTGCATTAGGTTAATCTTTTTTTTTGTTTTGACCGTTTCATTTTTTGTGGTGTTTGGTTCCGATTTCAAACTGGTTTGCACGACGTTGAAATCGTGGGGGAGGCAGTGAAACACGCTGAAAGTCCTCCGTCTAAATATTTGAAATTCCGACCCAGCAATACTTTCGCTACGCCCTGTATATCGATCTTCCGCATAGGCAGAGTATGGCGTTTTTCAATTCTCACGGGATTTGGATGTTTATTTCGGTTTTTGCGATTCTTTGAAATTTGGTGTACAAAGGTGCCCCAAATTGTTTATATCCTACAAAATTGTAAACGGAATATTTTTCAAAGAGGTTCCACGTTAAGTAGGGACTTTATTGAGGGTGTATTGCAACCGGAAGGCTCAACCTAAAATAAGCCGATGTCTTTAGTAATATTGGTTCTAAAAACTAACTGTAATTGTGTGAGTCACCGCATTTCGTGTAAACTCGAGAGATTTTGTTATTGCGAAGTTTAAGTACTTGTAATTGGTTGAAGGTAGGACCATCATGGCGTTCGAGGGATGTCTTGAGAGTTTTTCTGACCATTTGATTGGTAGAGAAATATCTGGTATGATTCCTATTGGTCTAAGTAGGAAGTCACTTTTTTTTGAGAGAGGAACCCAAGTTTTAGAAGGATCGAGTTAGCGGTCCTAGAGAGAGTTCCGTATAAGCTATCATCATGTTCAGTTGAGTTCCACCAGGGCCACCATCGAGTTAAGTTGAGTTTTGGTTCCCTTAGGGCCATCGTCATGGAGTTGAGTTCCATTAAGTGTTTCGGAATGTAGTTTTCCAGTTTCCCAGCCGGCTAGGTTAATTCCAGCCCGGTGAATGTGATGGTGTATCGTGAACCCCGGCGATTTTCCCGCTGTTTCTAAGCAAATCGTCGTTATCATTTTATACCAATTTTGGTATCCACTAATTTCATTTAAGCAGTCAGAACCAGAAGTAGGAGAGAAGAGTTTCAATTTTCTCATTACTATGTTTAACAGTGCAGTTAAAACATGTAGTATGCTCACATTCTTTATTTTGATCAAAGTTAATGAACTTTCAATAATCACGTTCGAGTCTAACTAAATAATTTTATTCGAGTAAAAGTAAAATTTGATCCAGTTTAACGAACTTTTAAACTATTTATCTTCATGTGAAAGCTGAATTTTTCTATAATAATGTTTGTTTATAAACAATGTACTGTTTGCTGTAATTAACGACAGTGAAGTAAGTGTTTCGCGAGTGCAATAGCGCCTTGGACTTTCCAATCAAGCTACGAGGAAGAAGCCAGGACACTAATTGTTAAGGTATAATTTTTATATTTGTAAAACTGTTCGTTTCATCTTTGATTAATTGGTAATCTGGTCTCTAATTATAACAGAGAGATCAGAGATTAATTTTTTTGTTTTTAATAAATAATGATTGATTTTCAACATATAATTTATTTTCTTCCCTTCTCTCTTGAATCGTAAGAACATTAAAAATTGACTGAGTATAGAATTCTGAATAAATAAGGTAAGTTACATTATAACATTTTGTATATTATGTATATCATTTTATTTGACTGTTTTTTGTTTTATTTTAATTTATCTTTCTTTGTTTTATTTTTATTTTTTTTTGTATAAAGTTTGGTTTCCCTTAGGTAGCCAATGGCGCCCAATATTTTATTTTTTGTATTTTTCTTTATTTTTTATTTCACATCCTTATTTCGATTTTTCTATCTTTCTAATTTTTCTAAGCTAATAAGAATATATCATAACATCTATTAAAGAATCCACTCCCTAAAATCTCTGAGACAGTAGCAACCGAGGTACTTAATAAATTATGTAGCACGAATTTTGTCCAATTCTTAATTAGTCATGTTTCATAAAACAACAGGGGCTATCTTTTGTCTTACATTAAAATGGCCCCATGTGACTTCCATTCTTTGTCGTGTTTCATAAAATGGCTTCCATGCGTGGGGCTGTTTCATAGAATTAATTGTGCTACATAAAAATGGCGCCCTAGAACGTGGGGCCGCTGCAAAGTTATTTGGCGATAAAATGGCTCAATGTCAATTTTTCCAATAAGGGGTTGTTTTCACCCCTTAAAAATAAAAAATGGAGTTACAGTCAATATCACTTTTGAAGTTAAGGGTAAGAGAAACCTTATTCCAAAATCTCATGTAAACCGGTTCATAGAAAAACATTTCGGAGGTAAAAACCTATTTTACGCTTCAATGACTGCACTATATACACAATTCAGACTTGGCGCAATGATATTAATTTAGTAGTAAATACTCGTAGAGCAATTTTATTGCATTTGAGTGACATTATATATTTTCCATAAAATATGTGCGGTGTCGTTTACAAAAAGGGACAGGAATTTTGCATTACAATCAAGATTATCGTTTTCAGTACCGCAGTTATCATCACGAATAGGCAATGTTTGGAACATAGTCATTCAAAGCAGAGTACGAAAAAGTACTTAAAAAGTAACTAAGCAGAATTATTCAAAGTACAGCCTTAACTCATTCCCCATCTTCCACGATTTTTGAAAAAACTGACACTTTTTGTCGTAAAATTTGAAGTTTTCCGCATGGAATTGGAATTCGAAATTTGGTAATCTAAATTACAATTCATGCTTAATCTTCATTGCTAATCATTATTTTTGCCGCCGAAAAGCGGTTTCATGAATTAAAGCTGAAAAATATTTGAGTCGATTGCATACACGGGATTATTTCATTCATAGGAGATTCTGACCAATAGGAAGCTACAGAAATCTGAATTAAGTCGATAATTTCTGATAATCTCCCGTCGTTAAGTATATTACGTCAGATGCCCTTCGTTGCTACGAAAAAATACATTCAGTGACATTAATGACAATTAATGTTTTAAAAATTATAACAGTGATGACTTTCAATCGTCAAATATTTATAAAAACTGTGTGTTTAATGGTACTTACATAAATAAATTACAATAAAATTTTGGTTTTGAACAGTTTTATTCATGAAATAATCGCAACAAATTGCACTCGACCTCTGAAATTAATATAGAATTTTTGCTCTCGTGACACTTTGACATAATTTCACTCGCCTTCGGCTCGTGAAATTAAAACTGTCAAAGTGTCACTCGGGAAAAATTCAATAATTTCAGAGCTCTTGTGCAATTACTACTGAAAGCATTTATAGAAATATTCTGCAGCAAATATTTCTTGGAGATTTTTATCCGGAATTTTCTGTGGGGATGTTTTCTCCAAAAAACTATGTTGGGATTATTTTTGTCCGAAATTTTTTGTGGGGATTTTTTATCCGGGGATTATTTGTCCGGAGATTATTTGTGGAAATTATTTGTGTGGAGTTTTACTCGGGAATTTTTATCTGGGGATTTTTTGTTTAGGGATAATTTGTGGGGATTTTTTGTTCGAGATTCTTTGTTTGGGGATTGTTTGACCTAGCTTCGTTATAACGACGTTCGGACACCAGTACGTTTCGAAGTATGTCACATATAAATTTGAGGCATCCGCATGTTTTGACGCATATGAAGTTTGGACATGCATGTTTCCCTCTACATCTAGCAAGAATTAAAATCTTTGTACAGAATGTCAGAAGGTTGGTGACTTAAATCATACTTTCTTTGAGTGCGCAAAATATAATCCATGCACATATAATTTAATCCAAGATTTAATAAAATATAATGTTTTTCCACCTTTCAATGTATCCTGTCTATTGTCTCTGAACAGCAAGAACATATAATATGATTGTTTAATGAAATTTATCTGTGAAACTAAAATTAACCTCTAAACTTATTAATTCTGATAATTTGGTATATTATGTACATATGAAAAAAGAAGAAGAAGAAGATACATAATGGAAAATGTGGTGAGCAACTTGGACAGTCCATAGCGGCCAGCTTTTGAACTGAGTAGAGGGCTGTAGAAGAGTTTGCTATGGAACTCTAAGGACCTCATTGCCTTCCTTATGTATGAACAGAAAACAAAAAAAGTTGTGACTGGCTAAATGACGCCCAAGTCTATGCCATAAAAAAAAAAGAAAAAAAATTATATTACTTTAATTAAATACTTCATGATTTTGCTTTGCGATATTGATTAAGTTAAAGTTGTGTGTTTTTCTTCTATGAGTATCCGATACAAATACCAGTCTGCTGACTTTATTTTCCATGTCTAGTGAATTAGAACTGTTTATTTATCATTATTGCTTATGGCTATGGTGATAGGGAAATGATTATTATGCATTTGTATGCATTGAACCTAGTGTATTTGCCAGTGTTCAGTGTTTAGTAAACCTAAATTTAAAATATCAATGAGATAATTTGAGAGCTTACAAAATTTGTCGGTTTTGTTACCACCCCAACTACTGTTGTGACAATTAAAACCACCTAATTCTATTTTTGGATTTGGAATTTGATTTAGAACATTGCTTAGTTCAGTTATTAGACCAGGGCCTTTAGCACTAAAAACACTGAAATAAATCGATTTTTAAATACACCACTTAGAGAATTATAACTGTTTTCATTATGTTCTGGATGATGTCAGGAAAAAGTCTATTATAGAAAAATGGGTGCAAATGCATAATTGTATTTTAAAATGCATAAAATGTATCCAAACGTGCTTCTTCTTCTTTTATACAGGCATTATTCTCTGTTTTTCTTCAACGATGCCTTTTAGTCTGAGCCTAAATTGTCATTCCATCTTTTCCTTTGGCGTTCTATGCATCTTTTGTTTAACGGTGACTTATTCCTGGCTGTTATTACCATCCTTATTCGGACTTCGGCTTATGTGTTGATTCCACTCTTTTTTTCTGCATTTTACTCAGGTATTTATAATTATTGTGACCACCTGTTACTGTACATGAAAGAACAGCGGCCGCGGTCACTGTTTAAAATCACCGTTTTCTAAAAATTACGGTCACTGATCACGGCGTCATTTAAAAATCACCACATTCACTATCACTAGTTCATCCTGTATCACAAAATTGAATTATTATACATCCTGAAAAATTCTTTATGGGCCGACTATGAATTTATTGTCGGTGTTTTAGCGTACAGAAATAATACTTGTTTTATTTTATTTTGGTTTTTATAGAACACTGATATTTAATATTATTAATTAACGATATAACTTTGGACAAAAATTGGTTACCAGATATTTTGTACTGTAAATTAATTAATGCCACCGCCTCCAATAAAGGTTCGATCGAGATTGAAGCAAAATCGTAATGAAATAAATAATGAGATAATTGAATTTTCTGTAAGATACGGGTGAACAAAAATGATTAAATTGAATACCTTTGCTGCAAAATAGCAATAAATAAAAAAGGTTAAAAAGGCCTTTTCTTATTCAATGTTTTTTAACCACTTAGATTTTACTTATATCCCAGGAAACGAAGAATTTAAAAATCGAGAAATCACTTGCCGCTATTATTAAGCTGAATTTTTCGGGGAAAGTCAATATAAAGAGCGTGCATTTTTCCACCCCCTAGAAGAGATGACATTCACCCCTCAAATAAAAGCGACCCTTGGCTCAAGTCCGAATCTGAAGTAGAGAGTAAGAGGGGCCGAAGTCTAAATTTTCAGTAGTAATTGCACGAGAGCTCTAAAATTATCGATTTGTTTCCCGAGTGACACTTTGACAGTTTTAATTTCACGACCCGAAGGGGAGTCAAATTATGTAAGGGGAGTGAAATTATGTCAAAGTGAAACGAGGGCAACAAGTCGATAATAATTTTAGAGATCGAGTGTAATTCGCTGAGATTGTTTCATGAATAACACTGTCTTTTTAAATAATTTTAACTAATACTTTATTGATATCTGAATATTTGCTAAATCTATTTCTTGGTGTTCTCTGTGACAAGCTGTAAAACAACCCGTGTTGAGCTGCCCCCCCCCCCCCCCCCACTTGCCAAAATTAAAAAACAAGTAGCCCTGATTTATGAGCTATTTATGAGCCTTAATTTTCCGCAAATTAAAAATTTTGAGCTCGTTACACTGAGCAGGAATTTAATATTCTAGTGGGGGGGGGGGGTTGACTCAGCCCCCCCACTACTGAAAAATAGGGATATTGAATCGATTTTTGCGGAAGAATTACGAGCTATTTATGAGCTCTTGAAATGATGTAGTATAGATTTTTGAGCTCATCCCCTTCACCCCCAAACAACCCTTTAATTGATTTTACTGAAGAGAAACATGCTGAAAAAAATTAAAATATATCGTATCACGGATATTATTCCAATAGCTTATATATTCTAAGAATAAACGCTTAAATCATGCGCATTTTGATTATTGAGCTACAACCCCTTCTCAACCCCATTTTCCAGGCTTAAGAGAGAGTTGTACTTAAAATGCATTAAATTAATTATTTGGCGACTAAATATCGTTTAATAATGTATGAGCTCCAAAAATACGCACCATTAGGTCATTAAATTGCAATTTCTCTTGTATAGTGCAGTCACTGAAAGTAAAAATCAACTATTACCTTCAATTTTGGTGAACCTTCATCGATATTTCCGAAAATTGGTGAGTGGTTAGAGGATACCCCAAGAAACAAAGGTGACATGGTGCCGCCTTGCGCCTTTATCCTGGGGGTGGATACCACCCGTTCTCGGGAGTGAAAATTATTTTATTAAAAATAACTCCACAATTCGATAGGACAAATTATAAGCAGAATTTGTTATATAAAGTTATTAAAATTAATCAATACTTTTTGAGTTATTAAAGATCGAAAATTTTAATTATTCGTGAAAAAATGCATATTTTAAAGCGGTTTTTCTTAAATCACTGAGAAACTGTAAGTTTTTACAAAAAAGTTAATAGAAGTTAAATTCGTATAGCTTATATTCTAAGAAGAAACGCTTAAATCACGCGCATTTTGATTATTGAGCTACAACCCCTTCGCAAGAAAATCACCCTATCTTCCCGGCTTAAGAAAGAATTTTACTTAAAATGAATTAAATTAATTATTTGGCGACTATATATCGTTTAATAATTTATGACTACATACATTTCAATTATTGAATTGCAATTTTCTTTCTTAGTGGAGTCAATGAAAGTGGATATGAGTTATTACCTCAGATTTCGTTGAACCTCCATCGATTTTCAAAAAATTGGTGAGTGGTTAAAGGATACCTTAAGGAACAAAGGTGACATAGTGCCAACTTGCGCTTTTTGCATTTTAGGGGTGAAATACACCCCTTTTTAAAAATTATTTTTTAGATTTCTGAAAATGCAGTCACTGTAAGTTTTCACTTCCTATTTCGTTGAACCTTCATCGATTTTCATGAAAATCGGTAAGTAGTTAGAGGATACCTCAAGCAATAAAAGTTATATAGCATCAACTTTCGCGCTTTTGCATTTTAGGGGTGCAATACACCCCTATTTTTAAATTGTAAAAAATTCAGATTTCCGCATTATGGCGCAAGTAATCTTTAATTAAGAAAAATAAATATTTGTTTTATATTTATGTGCATGAATTACATTTTTTTTAATTTTTCAAACCTTATAATAACCAAAAATCCGAACATTAACAAGTCGAAAATCACGAAAAACTTATTCTTCTATATTTCTGAAAGTGTAGTCACTTAATGTTTTCACCCACGATTTCTTTGAACCTTCATCGATTTTCATGAAAATTGTTGATTAGTTAGAGGATACCTCAAAAAACAAAAGTGATATGGCACCAAGTTGCGCTTTCTGCATTTTAGGGGTAAAATCCACCTTTTTTTTTTAATGATAAAAATGCAGATTTCAGCATTCCGGCTCAAGCAATCTCGTTTAATTAAGTAAAATAAATATTTTTTTACATTTATGTGCATGATTTATAATTTTTATTAATTTTTCAAACCTTTTAGCAACCAAAAATCAGAAAATTAGCAAATCGACAATCACGAAAAAAATTATTCTTTTATATTTCCAAAAAGGCAGTCACTGAAGGTTTTCACCCCTGATTTCGTTGAACCTTCATCAATTTTCATGAAAATTGGTAAGTAGTTAGAGGATACCTCAAGAAACAAAAATGATGTGGTACCAACTTGCGCTTTTATCCTGGGGGTGGATGTTACCCCCTCTCATAGGTGAACATTATTTTATTAAAAATAATCCCATAATTAGATAGAGGAGTAAATTCTAAGCAAACTTTCTTTTATCAAGTTTATAAATTTTTTATTTAAATAATATTTCATAATTTAATAAAATATTATTGGTACAGTAAAACATGCCAATAACGGCCACTAAAAATAGAAAACAATTGGCCGTTATAGAAATGTGGCCGCTAATGCTAGGTTTCCTTTTCCACAAATACATAAAATATAATTGAAAATTTTTTTATTTTAGTAATTAAAGCAAATCTAATTAAATATAATTCTACGAACAAACGGAACATACTAAAACTAAATTCAATTTACTACAATATAAAACAATATCTATACGAAAAAACAACTTCAAGAAAAACAGAATTTTTGTTTGTTTTACATTTTTTTAGATAAACGAAACGTACTAAAAGTAATTTAATATAGGTAATACATAATATAAAACAACATACTATAGCTACTACGAAAAATACGCTTATCACTAAAGTATCGTTGTACTTTCATGCTATATTCAACAAAATTAACTTGGTACGGCCTTTAATTAGATATCGCAAATCATTTTGGCTGATTTTGTCTGCATATATATTATGTTTGAAGAATCCCTTTTTTTGTGAGACTGGATATAGGATATTTCTCAAGTATGAATTCACATTCATGGTATATCGTTGCTATACAGGGATAATAATCTGTGCAATGTTATGGTACAGGCTACGTTAAATATGAAGTAAATGTGGAAGATATACGCTGGTTATTCATTTCAGTTTAATTTGATTGTTTTTTAATCGTTTACAATATTTAAAATAATTAAAGACGTAAAGTTAGGGACTTCAAAAATAAATTCAGTTCTCACTGGCAGGGTGGGAAATAATAAAGTACCATACAATAGCATTTCATTATAATGTCATTACAGGCATTACAGGCTGCTCCGTTTGAGAAAACTCATACTCTTAAACTTTGAGAAAACACTCATTCAGTTTCGACCAACCCTGTATTAGCTAAAATTAAACGTTTTGCTAGATTAATAATTTTTAACAATAATAGACTATATTAAAAATCACTTGAACATAAATTGATTTTCTGATGTCAAATCACTACAATTATACGGGGGATGAATATTGCTATGAAATTTGAAGAAAAAAACATAATTATCTTTTAAACTACTTCGTATAACATAACAAAACCTTATATTTTAAGAAATAAAACATAGAGGAGAATCCAAAAATGTAAAAATATACAGGGTGTTCCATTAAACAAAAGATAATTTTGTTTCACCCTGTCAATATGGGTGGCACTGTATATTTGGAAATGTATTTAAATTCTGATATTATCTATGCCCCAATCTCACCTAAATAAACTTTTTTCGTATCTCCTACAACAAACGACTAATTGGACTTCCACAACCTGTATACATACAAAATCTCCGCAATAAAATTTTTTAAAGAAAATGTTATTGGTTTTTTTAAAATAACTCAGTTAATTTTTGAAATATGAGATTTATCCAAAAACCATTACAGAGCTAAGTAAAAGGTCTATAACACTGTATTAAACATAATTTTCTAAATCCTTTATTTTTTTCTAAATACAAGGTGAAAATGCCCCGGTTACATGGTTCTCGCAGTAAAATTTAGGTTTTAAATGTTTCTATCTCGGTTATTTTTTGTCGTAAAAAATATAAAAAAAAATAAAAAGCTTAAATAAGGTTAAAACTAAAATTTTATTCTCTACCATTTTCAAGTATATCGAGTATTTTTGGAGTTATTATCAAAAGAAAATGAAATTCACGAAAATTTGAAAAATTCTAATTTTTTTAATCGTATTTTTTTTTCAAAAATATGCATTGTAAACCGGTCAAAATTGTTGAAGTTATTACTCATGTTAAAATAAAAAAGGTTTTAAATGGGTTACTATAAATTTTAATTTTTGTGGAAATGACGTATGCTTCATTTTTCATTCTTCCCTAAAAAATCTGAAAGGGTCCTCTTATTTCCGTCATAACTTGCTTAATTTTGATGCTATCGACTTCTTATATAGCGTTTTGATAGTTACCTTTAAGTACTTTATTAAAATGTTTAGTATCTATATTTAACAAAGTGCATCGTTTTCCTGTTATTTAAGCTTGAATACTAAGATTTGAGTACTCGCGGAAAAAAACATATATTCAATTGCATATAACTCACTTTGTATATATAATAAAGAATTTTTCGAATAAGGAGCTTATTTATTTTTATATTGTCTTCAATTTTGGAACTAACAACTTTTTAAAGAAACTTATGGTTTTTGAGTTATTTGTGAAAAACTGCTTTAAAACATGGATTCTTTTCAGGAAAAATCAAAACATTTGATCTTTGATAACTCCAAAACTATTGATTTATTGGAGTAACTTTATATAACAAATTTTACTTATAATTTGTCCCTCTATCGATTAGTGGTATTATTTTTAATAAAATAATTTCCACCCCCGAGAAGGGGTGGCATCCCCCCAGGGAAAAAGCGCAAGTTGGCACCATGTCACCTTTGATTCTTGAGGTATCCTCTACATACTTACCAATTTTCATGAAAATCGATGGAGGTTCAACGAAATCGGAGGTGAAAACCTTCATTGACTCCACTATATAGCATCATACAATATGCTGTTGACTTTGTCATATATAACACCGAAAAAAATCTCGAAAAATGTACACAAAATCTGAAGTCAAACATAAATGCACTCATAGCAAAATTTAATTCAATTGGTTTTTCACTATCAACAGAAAAATCAAATATTATGTTTTTGACAAGACACAATACACCACAAAAAGATAATATCAGCATTAATGAAATAAACATTCCTATTGCAAATATAGTAACTTATCTCGGCATTATTTTAGACAAGAAACTGAACTGGAAACCATTCATCAACAAAATAGAAACAACAGTTAGCAAAGGAATGAACTTTCTAAAACTTATTCGAAGAACATGGTGGCGATCAGACCCACAAACCTGTTTAATGTTTTATAAGTCCTTCATCAGGTCAGTTTTGGACTATGGGTGTCTTTTCTATGGATCGGCTAGTTTGTACATTTTAAAACGACTAGAGGTAATACAAAACGCTGCTTTAAGACTGTGTTTGGGGGCTATGTGCTCTACCCCTAATGAATCTTTGCGAGCGGAAGCTTTGGAACCTCCTTTAGACCTCCGAAGACAAATGTTAGCGGAAAAGTTTGTTCTAAAATCATATATAGAAGACCCGAATTTGATCCATAAAATTTCTATGTTAAACAATTGCGATCTAACAATAAAGTATTGGTCAAAAAGCCGTCTCCCACTTTATGCACAGCTTTTAAAAATAGTTGTAATATTAGTAACATTATTAAAAATCCACAGAAATCCGAATTTTTTAAGTTCTTAGAGATCTCAAAAATCGAAATTCCGAAATACTCTGAAAATATGCTACTTAGCAAATGCATCCTTAAGAATTATACGGCTAGATACCCTAACCATATACAAGTGTACACGGATGCTTCAAAGCAAACTCTTGGAGTAGGCTGTGCTTTTTATATACCAGCACTAAATGTTGAAAAAAAATTCAAACTTAATCCCATCATATCAATATTTTCCGCTGAAACTATAGCTATTATAAAAGCATGCCAATACGCTGACAACCATGATATCAAAAAAATAAACATACTGTCTGATTTTTTATCAGTCCTAAAAAGTTTCTCTAGCCAAATAGATGCAAATTCTGTAAGCAGTAGTCCCTTTATAGTAGACTTAAAAATACTAATATCTGACCTAAGGAGCAGACAATTCAATATAATTTTTACTTGGGTTAAAGCGCACATTGGTCTCCAAAATAAAGAAAAATAGATGAGTTAGCGAAAGACGGTAGTCTAAACGGCGAGGAAATTTCAAATGATATTGGGCTACAAGAATGCATTTCGATAAGTAAATACAATTTAAAGAAGAGCTGGAAATTAGGATGGAAACAATATTGCGTAAACCACCCGACAAGTTACACACTTTTACATCCAGAGATCCCAACGCAGTACTGGCACAAAAATCAAGATTTGTCGAGATATGATATAGTTACCATAAACCGTTTAAAATTTGGACATGCCTGTTTCCCATCTCACTTGTTCAAGATTGGTCTGATAGAGTCTGATTTATGTGAAATATGTAATATACCAAGCGATTTAAATCAAATTTTTTCGCATGTAACAAGTTTAACATACATAGAAATAAACTAGACATTCAGCTGATGCAAGAAAACCTTTCCCCCCTTACAATCTCATGAATTTACTGGCTCTAAATAAAATTTCAATCTTTAATATTCTTTTAGGTTTTCTCAAGTCGTGTAAATTAAAATTTTAGATTAGGATTATCTCTGAATAACCTTTGTTTTTATCCTGGTTGTTATAATATCCCTTGCCTCCGTGGTCTACCTATTTTGTGGTTAGTCACCCTGATCGATCCCTGGGTGTGAAAAGTGTTTTTCCTTTTCCCATCTTTGCTCGTTTTGGTTTCGTCGTAATCTCGGTGCGTGTTAGGATTAGATAGTTTTTAGTTTAGGATTTGGTGCTGGCTAAATGGGCATAGCTCTCAAGGGCCAAAAAAAAATATATTGATGAACAGTGATTATTGAATAGTATTTCGTTGTAACAACAATTTAATTTTTGTTTCAACGAACTTTTAGACATTGATGAATGTATTTGGTTGTCACAATGATTGAATAATAATTATTGTGAAAATAACTAGAGTACATTAATTAATAACACTCAATTTATTTAGCCAATAAGTTAGTTTCGTGTATTTAATAAATAATAATAATTCTGGCAGCAAACTACTTTCTTGATTTCGTAGACGATAAGCAATTGTCTTGGTTTATCATGACAACGTACAGATTTCATTAAAACAATGTACAAATGTTGTTAATATAGAGTAATATTTTAGTAAAGTCGTCCCAGAAACGCAACTCATAAATATTGGCATATCATTTTAAAGTCTTCTACTTTAAAATGTATGATATACGTCTGAATTGCCAATATAAATGAGTCAGATTAAATAAATTATTAGAAGAATTATTTTACTTAGCAACAGCATTCTTGTTTAATTTAGTAGTATTTTGTATTTTGACAAAGAAACCCGATTGGGCTTAGAAACATTAATAAAATTATTATTTTAATCTAATTTTGGCTTATTTCCAATCTAAATAGTTAATCATAAAAATGCCACAAGGAAATAACTTCAGAACCACATTAGAGTACTATTTGATTATTCCATGGATGTAAACTGATTGTTGTGACAACGAATGCATTAATCAATCTACAACTGCGTTTAGTAACCACAATCAATGCGTTCATGGTAACAATAAAAGCAGTTGTTGAAAAATAAATGTTTTGCTTGACCATTTGAAATGTAACGGCTTTTCTTTATCGTGATACCTCGAGCTTCTCTGTGTTACCATTGTTTAAAAAATAATTCTTTGGCGAATTGCCGAATAATTTCATTTCGTTTCCAAGTGTAGTCCGTACTGGAAGGAAGTTTTCGTGTGTCTATTATCGTATTAATTTTTTTCGAATCCTGAGAAAACGAATTAGTATTTTTGAAAAATTTAAACACAGAATAAAATATTACAGTATTAGCGAGGGTCTGAAGTTCCTGAGAAATTCTATAATGATTATTTTAATAAGTCACAGGGGTGAAAAGAGACGATTTAGTATGATTTTTAATTTCAAATATACCAGTAAAAAGAAACTTTTTGTTTATTCTAAGGGGCTTTCAGCCCTCGGTAATAATGTACCTAATCTTTTTTCTGCGTTTAAATTTTTTAAAAATACTTATTAGCTTTCTCAGGATTCCAAAAAAATGAATGCGTTTAAAAAGAATTTGATCGAAACTTTGCACCTGCGATTTCAAAAAGGATTAAAGTTTTATACATTTTTGGAATCATTATTTCAAACGCTTTTAAATGATCTGTCACAAGATGTACTTTCCCATTTAAAAAAATCAAATTTATGACTGTTACCTGAAGAGAAATCGCGTAAAGTTCGAAACTTTGATGCTATAATATACTATGATTATTTTAAAAATCGACCTGTCCGAGCGTTTTGTTTATGTGCTAAAAATAAATAAGTTAATAAAAGGGGGATAACACTTATTCCAGCACACTGTATAAGTGAAATCATATGAGAAATCACACAGTGTAAAGTCCATTAGGTTTAGGACAAAAAAGGGGGATTTGCAAAATTATTATTAATCAATAATTAATATCATACATTGAGCTAATGCATTCAGTAATTATTAATATTATAAAATACGTTCATAGTAGGAATGAACGAAACTGATTGTCGGAATGAATAAAATTGCTTGTAAGAATAACCGTATTTATTGTGGGAATGAACGGAATTAATTTTAAGAATAAACGGAAGTAATTGTAGAAATATACCAAATTTATTGGATGCAGGAGAAATAACACTGTTATTGACACAACGAATAGTCTTTTATTTTGAGTGAATTTGATGGCCTTGGCCGAGCCAATTAGCCAGACATTTTGTTATTTTAAAAACAAACAAATTTGATTTTTCAATCAGAGGAATTTTTTCTGTATTTCTAACTCTAAATACATAACAAACTAACATTATTATCTACAATTATTATCTAAATAATACTCTGTTTTGGTTGGTCATTTTATTTTGTAAATTTTTATTTTTTTTTGTATTTTTTGTTGCATTTTTTTTATATTGTTAGTTTGTTTTTTTATTATTTTTTTTATTTTTATTTTTTATAAATTTTTTTTTTACTACGCTAAGACGTAAACGAATAGTCTTCGTCGGTCAATTAACTGTGTTGTTGTTTCAATGACTATTGTTCGTTGGCTCAGTGAACAGTGTTTGTAATATCAATAAAGTGTTATTATGGTATACACAATGAAAATATTATATATTATTAATAAATGGATGTTCATCCTTTTATTTTCTTTTATTTTTTTTTCAAATGGGCCAGCAATTTTAATTACCAAATCACTTTGAAAAAAAAATTCACCGAATCGATTTTTAAATCATTTTGACGCGTATTTCAAAATAAACACTTTTTCCACTTGGAAATTTTTAGAAAAATGCTTTTGTTTTCGAGCTGTTTTACATTATTTTTTTATGTTGAAAAAATGACTTTATCTAATTAGTGATTTTTCAATATTTTTTCTAAAAGCTACAAAGAGTAATTCTACAAAAAGCTTTGTAATATTTGAACCTTCAAGTATAACCATGAATATTTTGACAAGGATAAATAGTTTGTATCTAGTTGAAAACATTGACCCAAATATGTAAGTATACCGAATGTGCCTTTCGAGCAGTGTATCGCCAACTTCAGTTCCGTTTTCCCTTAAA
This sequence comes from Diabrotica virgifera virgifera, assembly GCF_917563875.1. Taxonomy (NCBI): domain Eukaryota; kingdom Metazoa; phylum Arthropoda; class Insecta; order Coleoptera; family Chrysomelidae; genus Diabrotica; species Diabrotica virgifera. Next base: position 57,715,453 of record NC_065451.1, read on the forward strand.
ATAAATCTTTTAAAATCAACCTGGTACCATCAATTTTACAGTAGGACTTTTCATTCACAGTCATTTGTTTCGAGCTTCTGTCATATATGTTGTATAATCCGTATATATTAATATTATACACGGATTATACGACATTTGACAGAAGCTCGAAACAAATGACAGTCGATGAAAAGCCCTATTGAATGATCTTTTTCTTCACGTGCTATCTCCGCCACGAAGGTTGGCAATCATCATTGCTATTCTAACTTTGGACACTATAGCCCGAGAGAGTTCAGCTGAACTGCATCCAAACAATTCTCTGAGATTTCTCAGCCAGGTCATTTTTCTTCTACCTATGCTGCGCCTTCATTGAATCTTTCCCTGCATTATTAATTTAAGAAGTTCATATCTGTCACCGACGGAAGAAATCAAGCGAAGGATAGTCCTAGCAAACAAATGCTATTTTGGACTGAGTAGACCTATGAGAAGCAGAAACTTAAGCCACAAAACAAAAAACCATATACAAACCTAGTGATGTAAAATTTCCGGGAAGATTCAAACCCCGGAAAGTTTCCGGAAACTTTCCGGGAATATTGGAAATTTTCGGAAACTTATGGAAATATTGCATTTTTATTAAAATTATTATAATAAATTATACAAATCAGTAGTTAGCTTTACTTATTCTTGTGGTATTACGACTACAGAAAAAATCTGTTAAAAATTAAATGTCCAAAAATACTAAAAATTTATTTAACTGAATTAAAAAAATACTCTGAATATTTGTTATTAGTCATTATAATTTAAAAATAAAAAAGTTATTTTATTTAAAAAATATATTAAAATGCAGCTAGCTATACACTGCATAGCTAATATGCTCTTCACCAGTGAGGCTTTGCCTTGTTAAAGAAGAATCAAGTAAGTTTGCAGCATAGTGCACAGGCTTCACTGCCATTTTTTTCTAATTTAGATAAGCATTCCTTTTCGTCAGACTTACTGATTGGAAGTAATGGAAGATTCTATAGGTAAAAATATTTTCTGTATCCTTAAATGCCTCGACAACCTGGGATATTTTAAACATATTGCCTTCCTTAAATATAAAGTACCTAATCCATTTCATAATTGGTGTTAGAACAACTGCTACTTTTTGCAACTTTATCCAAAATATTTCGTCATCCAGACAGTTGTGTTTAAAATTTCGTGAAAATTTTAAATTTTCTTCCTCTATGACCATAAGTATCGGTAAAGTACTTTTAGACGCAATAATGCTATATTAATAAAACTTTATTTATACAATTAAGGATTGAACCTCATCTAGTTTTTACAAGAAGTTTTAATGACTTTAGTCAAAACAAGAAGTTTATTGTAGTTTTGAATTTTTTGTTATTATTTATTATTTTTCTTTTGAAATATTCCCATGCTTTATACCTATATAGTCTAAGAGCTGGGAGCGGATTTCGTGCGTGATAAGTAATATGGAAAAACTATACAGGGATATGTTGAATTAGTTGTGTACATGACTTTCACCAACGCCAACGGCCGGAAATCAGAGTTGGGGCCGAGGGTAGTTATAAGGGGTCAAAGTCGCGGATTTTATTATCCTTTTTATGAAGCTCATGATCGAGATAGTGCACCAAAATTTGGGAATAAGTAGGCCATGACGTACCTAAGTAAAATATCTAGGGGCTCAACGCTGCGTGGCCGACAAAGGGGTGGGGGTAGGGGTGAATATAAAAAATATAAGGGGTTTTTTGCGACGTTCATGACTGAGATAGTGCACCAAAATTTGGGTATAAGTAGACCATGACATAAATAATTAAAATCCCTAGAGCCAGAAACCAGAGTGTGGAAGGAAGGTAGTTATAAGGGGTCAAAGTTCCGTTTTTTATTATTTTTTTTTGTGACGATCATGATCGAGATAGTGCGCCAAAACTTGGGAATAAGTAGGTCATGACGTAACTAAGTAAAATCTCCAGGAGTGGAACCCCGCGTGGTCGACAAAGGGGTGGGGCAGGGGTGAATATAAAAAAATGTAAGGGGTTTTTTGCAACGTTCGTGATTGAGATAGTGCACCAAAATTTGGGAATAGGTAGACCATGACATAACTAAGTAATATCCCCAGAGGCAGAAACCAGAGTGGCGGATGAGGGTAGTTTACCTAAGGGGTAAAATTCGCGGTTTTTATTATTTTTTTTTGTGGCGCTCATGATGGAGAAAGTGCACCAAAATTTGGGAGTAAGTAGGTTATGACGTAGCTAAGTAAAATCTTCAGGGGCGGGACGCTGCTTGGGGTACAAAGAGGTGGTAGACAGGGGTGTGTATAAAAATATATGGGGGTTTTTTTGCCGTTCGTGATCGAGATAGTATACTAAAATGTGGGAATAAATAAATCATGACATTACAAAGTAAAATCTCCAGGGGCGGAACGCTGCGTCGGGGACAAATGTTGTACCGGGTCACAAAAAATATAATACACACTGCGACTTTGACCCCTTAAAACTACCCTCATCCCCAACTCTGGTTTCCGGCTCTGGGGATTTTACTTAGCTAAGTCATTCTCTACTTATTCTCAAATTTTGGTGCACTATCTCGATCATGAGCGTCATAAAAAAAATATTAAAATCCGCGATTTTGACCCCTTATAACTACCCTTGGCCCCAACTCTCAATCTAGCATGTCGGAAAAAACCCCTTATATTTTTTATATTCACACCTACCCCCACCCATTTATCGGCCACGCAGCGTTCCACCCCTGGAGATGGTACTTAGTTACCTCATGGCCTACTTATTCCCAAATTTTGGTGCACTATCTCGATCATGAGCGTCACAAAAAAATTAATAAAAACGGCGATTTTGACCCCTTCTAACTACCCTCATGCCCAACTCTGGTTTTTGGCTCTGAGGATTTTACTTAGTTATGTCATGGTCTACTTATTCCCAAATTTTGGTGCACTCTCTCTATCACGAACGTCGCAAAAAAAACCCTTATATTTTTTGTATTCACCCCTGCCCCACCCCTTTGTCGGCCACGCAGCGTGCCACCCCTAGAGATTTTACTTAGTTACGTCATGACCTACTTATTCCCAAATTTTGGTGCACTCTCTCGATCATGAGCGTCACAAAAAAAATAATCAAAACGGCGACTTTGACCCCTTATAACTATCCTCATCCCCAACTCTGGTTTCCCGCTCTGGGGATTTTACTTAGTAATGTCATGATCTACTTATTCCCAAATTTTGGTCCACTATCTCAATCACCAACGTCGCAAAAAAACCCTTCATTTTTTTATATTCACCCCTACCCCCACCCCTTTGTCGGCCACGCAGCGTTCCGCCCCTAAAGATTTTACTTAGTTACGTCATGACCTACTTATTCCCAAATTTTAGTGCACTATCTCGATCATGAGCGTCATAAAAAAAATAATAAAATCCGCGACTTTGACCCCTTATAACTACCCTTGGCCTCAACTCTGGTTTCCGGCAGTTGGTGAAAGTCATGCACACAACTAATTCAATATATCCCCGTATAGTTTTTCCATATTACTTATCACGCACAAAATCCGCTTCTATCTCTCCGACTAATACTACAATCACAATAAAAATTCACTAGAAATAAACAAACAAAGACACAGTGAATGTTCGAGAAGGACTTTGATGATTTGGAAAATCATGATGTACAATATTTATGTACATTGTAAATCCCAAATCATGATTTGCAAAGTTTATACATTGTAAATCATGATTCGGCAGTACTCCTCTTAACATTCACCGTGTCTTAGTTTGTTTATTTCTAGTGCATCTTTATTGTGATTTTAGTATAGTTTAATCATTTTTAGTATAAACATAATGAAGGTACCTAATGATCAAAACAATGTTCCACTTGGCAGTGGTATAGGTTCGCCGGCTTGTGAATTAAATAGCTGTAAATTCAAATTACGTCACTGACTCTTATTTCCTAAAGGCTCTTGGAAATATTCTCAAAAGTTCTCGGAAATATTGTGGAAAGTTCTCGGAAATATTCTTGAAAATTCTCGGAAATATTCTCAAGAATTTTCCATTGAATGTTTCCGGGAAAATTCGCTGCCAAGAGAATATTTCCATTTTTTATAGGCGAATATTCTCGGAAACTTTCCAATTTTCGCGAATATTCGCTTGGAAATATTCTCGACTCACGTCACTATACAAACCCTTATACAACCAGTGTTGACATATGGATCAGAGACATGGACCATCTCCAAGGCAGACGAAAACGTTCTGCTTATATATAAACGAAGGATCCTGAGAGGAATATTCGGTGGCATCTGTGAAAATGGTGTTTGGAGGAAGAGGTACAACTACGAGGTATAGCGCAGATATAAACAAAAATTGGGTGGTAAAGACGTAGGATCCCTTATAAGAATAGGAAGACTAAGATGGGCAGGACATCTAGCAAGATCTCAGCAGAATAACCCTCTTAGAAGAATCCTTATGTGGGACAGTAGACAACTACCTGTGGGAAGTAGAAATAGGGGTAGGCCAAAACTCAGATGGAAGGATAGTGTAGATGAGGATGGGAAACAAATAGGCGAAGCAAACTGGCAAGGGTTGGCAATGGATGGGACTGACTGGCGTAATGGATTCGAGAAGGTCGAGGATCTTTCTTAAGGCTGTAGCACCATTGATGATGATGATCTGTCACCACGTGTTACATGACCTAAATGTAGCTTTCTTATTTTGATGAAATCCAGTATCTCCCTGCTCTTTTCTATTTTTCTTAGTACTTCTTCATTGGTTATTCTGTCTGTCCAGGAGATTCTCAGCATTTTTCGATATATGCACATTTCAAATGCTTCCAATCTATTAAGACATTGTTTATTAAGAGTCAATGTCTCCACACCATACAAAAGAACAGAAAATACATAACACCTTAGTACTCGTTTTCTAAGATTTAGAATGGGGTCTCTACTACATAGTATTTGTTTCATATTATTGAATGCACTTCTAGCCTTTTCTATTCTTTATTCTAACTCTAATAATGTTCGGTGCTTCAAAATGTTTCTCAGTTTTGCAGAACAATTTTTTATGATGGAGTACTATTTTTGATCATACGAAAAAGGTTACGAAAATGGTCGAAGCTTAAAATCAACAATAAATTCAGCAAGACGGGACAACCTGTCACACTGCCAGGGAGTCTCTTCAAATACTTCGCGATCATTTTGAGAGTTGTCACTCACCAGAAATAACGATATCAGATGCGTACATCTGGGGAATGCTAAAGGAGTCAGATAAATTCACTGGCAGCCATTTCGGAATTGCGGACTAGACATAAAGATTTGTTCGTGCCAGAGGCAGTGGCGGATCTAGAAATTGGCCTTGGGAGGGGAGATTTGCCTTAGGGGGGAGCATCCAATAAAAAACCAACCAAAAGTCATAAAAAAGATAGGTACACTCAGATTACATAAAAGATATAAGTAATAATTTATAGGCATTATAGTCCGTTCTTTAACGGTAAAATATCGCAAAACCTCTAAATTTTAAATAACCGCTTAGATTGACATGAAATTTGGCACACACATAGTTAACATGCCAAAGAAAAAAAAGTGATATTGTGCCGATATGTGCTTTTGTCCTGGGGGTGGTTTTCACCCCCTCTTGGGAGTGAAAAAATATTCGTCCAAAGTAAGTCAGGAAATGGATAAACTGGCTAATTTTAAGTAACTTTTGTTCTATAGAGTTTTTTCACTAAGTCAATAATTTTCGAGTTATTTGGCAGTGAATATGTTCATTTTTTCAACAAAATAACCACGCTTTTAGACGGTTTTTCGCAAATAACTCAAATAGTAAGTATTTTGTCGAAAAAACATTCTTAGCAAAATTATAGCCTGTAAAAAATTTAAAAAAATGGTGTATATATCACGTCTCTATACCTAGTAGAAGCCGAGTTATAGCTAATGAAAAATAGGTTCATATTCGTCAAATTCCAAATGGAATACTTTAACGTAAAATAACCAAAAATGAAGCACATTTCGGGGAAAACTCATTACAACTTATTTAAAGTGTTTAAAAAAGCTTCATTTTTGTTTTATAAGAAAAATTTCTAGCATCAAAAGTAAACAAGTTACGCTCAAAATAAAGTTAGTCCCTTTTTGTTTTGGTAAAAAAATCGAGAAAATCACCCCCTAATTAATATCTTACATGAACTTAATCTTTACGACTTCACAAGTTTCTTGACTCGTGTATGTATTGTTTATATGATCTGTAAGTTTCATCGGTTCAAAGTCCTTATTATTGAAAATGCTGTAGTTAAAAACGGTTGAACGAGTCACTGATCACGAATGTATGCAAATTTAGAAACACCAAATCTTAATCAATTTTTGTCTAACAGAAAAACAAAGAAATACATAATATTAAGAATAGCAATGCTGACTTTTTTTGTTTTTCGAGATTTTTGCTATCTCTAACAATTTTTAAGATATTTTGAAAAAAAGCATATTTTTCAAAATTAAAATTTTTAAAAATTTTACTTTGAAACCAAATTTTTTCAAAAATAAGCACTTTGAATCAATGAAACTTACAGATCATATAAACACAACATAATGTTGTTCTGAAGCTATTTTCTTGTGGCATTTTTATAATCAAGTATATTCGAATGGGAAATAAGCCACAATTTTACCTAAAAATTAATTTATTAACGTTTCGACGCCCAAGTCGGGTGTCGTTGTCAAAATACAAAATAATACTAAATAAACAAAAATGTTGTTGCTTAGTAATAAATTCTTCTAATAATTTATTTAATCTGACTCATTTATATCGGCAATTCAGACACGTATTATAAATTTTAAAGTAGACGACTTTAAAATGATAGCGCCAATATTGATGAGTTGCGTTCCTGGGACGACTTTACTAAAAGATAGTTCATTCGATTACATGAATTCAATCCAAACTCATGAAATACCCGCCACAAAAAATCATAGCATGTGATCTGTCTTTAAAAAGACAACCAAATGCAACGGTGGCACTGAAATTCTCGCGTTAGATATTCCATAGTAAATCACGAGGGAAAACCAGGAAAAACCTCGTGATACTATCCCGACATCGTAAGTATTTGGGTTTACATTTAGTTTACTCTCAAAACTAATACCAAATTCTGACTTGATATTTTAAATTTTAAATAATACTAAAATACTAAATATGTACTAACTCGATATGTTACTGATTTACTAATTGTGGTATTTTCTTTCTATTGACTTCCTCCTTTAATATGGGTAACCACATCCTACTGCATTCTACCGAGGAATTTGCGACACAATTGGTTTCATTTAGCATAATTAGAGCCGCTTCTTTTATTTTTCTCTTATGGAATTTTTCTCTTATTTACTATGGAATCTCTAACGCGAGAATTTCAGTGCCACCGTTGCATTTGGTTGTCTTTTTAAAGACAGATCACATGCTATGATTTTTTGTGGCGGATATTCTTGAGTTTGGATTGATTTCATGTAATCGAATGAACTATCTTTTAGTAAAATCGTCCCAGGAACGCAACTCATCAATATTGGCAATATCATTTTAAAGTCGTCTACTTTAAAATTTATAATACGTGTCTGAATTGCCGATATAAATGAGTCAGATTAAATAAATTATTAGAAGAATTTTTTACTAAGCAAGAACATTTTTGTTTATTTAGTATTATTTTGTATTTTGACAACGACACCCGACTTGGGCGTCGAAACGTTAATAAAATCATTTTTAGGTAAAATTGTGGCTTATTTCCCATTTGAATATACTTGATTATAAAAATGCCACAAGAAAATAGCTTCAGAACAACATGAAGAAACCGGTATGGGCCTAGCGTTTGTCAAAATTTTAGGAGATTGGAAACTTTGTACGAGAAATTGGCACACTGTCAAAATTCAATTAAATTTTTAAAACGATGTAGAGACAACAATTTAATACCAAAAGGCTTGAGGTTACGGCCAGCATACTCAAGCAGAAGACTCCAAAATATTTTACATAGAGCCAGTGTGTCAATGATCCGGGAAAGGTTACAATTTCATAGATCAAATTTATTTTTTATTGAACAAGACATCGTAAGTATTGAAGATTTGCTTTACGGAATGATATCAAATTCTGATTTTGATCGAATTATTTTTAGTTTACACATAATTTATCAAAATTCATATCATAAACAAAGAAATATACATTTAAATAAATTTAATATTCTTTTAGAACAAAATAGTATACATACTTTTGATAACCTAAATAGAAATAATGACATATTAGCGACAGTTGTCAATCTATCAAATAGACATTTAAATGCAACGGAAAATTTGGTATTGTCAAAAGGTTTAAACTATGCTGTCACTCATCCATCTATTCCAAAATTAGACATAATTAGCGCAGTCGAAAAAATATCCCAGTGTTTACCAACTCATGAAAAAGAACAATATAGGGTACTATGCAAACTTGAATTGGAAAAATCTAATAAAATTGAACAGAACATCAGTAAAGAGGAAATGAAAGCTTTAAAAACTTTAAAAAATGATGACTCCATAACAATCCTACCAGCGGATAAAGGAAATGCAACTGTAATAATGGATAAAGTACAATATGAGGACAAAATTACAGATCTAATTACAAATGGACCTTATACCAAATTAACGAAGGACCCAACGAAGACGCTGGAAAACAAAATCTATAGAACTTTATTTAAATTTAAAAATGACCTAACGTACTATCAAAGAAAATTAATGACACCTCATTACAGTAAGACACCACATTTTTATGGAGTACCGAAAATTCACAAAGCAAATATTCCACTTAGACCTATTTGTAGAACCATCAATTCTCCTTGTAGTGAACTATCAAAATTTTTATTAAATATTACAAAACCATTTGCAAATAATAATGACACATTTATAAAAAATACACAACATTTTTTAAAAAAATTATCAAATATTGAATTTAATCCAAATAATATTTTAGTAAGTTTTGACATAAACAGTTTATTTACAAATGTGCCATTAGATAAAACTTTAAACATAATCAAAACGAAATTAGAAAATGATAATACATTAACAACTAGGACAAGACTAAATGTATCAGCTATAATGGAGTTATTGACATTATGTACTAATAATACCTATTTTCAACTAAATAATGAATTCTATAAACAAAATTTTGGTCTCGCAATGGGCTCTTCTTTATCTCCATTATTGGCTAATATATTTATGGAGGATTTCGAAACTAATATTATTTCTAAACAAAATTTAAAACCCACAGTATGGTGGAGATATGTAGATGATGTGTTTTCCATATGGCCTCATAGATCGGAATTGTTGGATACGTTCCTGAATATTATAAACGATCAAGAAGAGACAATAAAGTTTACAATGGAAAAGGAATACAATAACACCCTACCTTTCCTCGATGTTTTGGTCTCAAAGAAGGATACTGGATATGAGACTCAAGTGTATAGAAAACCAACACACACCAACAGATATCTCAATTACAAATCAAATCATAACATCAACGTTAAAAAGGGAATCGTTAAATCCTTATATGATAGAGCCAAAATTACTTGTTCTAACAAAAATTCATTTTTAGAAGAAAAACAATTGTAAACATCTGTTTTATTAAAAAATGATTATCCCATATCGTTTATAAATAAGGAATTGTCAAGATTGGATCGAATGGAACAGAACAACTTAGAACGGGATCCTACAACATTCACAAGAAATAATACGAGGAAAATATCAATACCATATGTAAAAGGACTATCCGAGAAACTTAAAACAATAGGAAATAAATTCAACATATCAACAACATTCAAAACAACAAACACATTGAGATTTATTCTATCTAAAACTAAACCTAACAGTGAACAAGAAATAAAAAAGAATTGTATTTATAAAATACCTTGTGAATGCGAACAATTTTATATAAGTGAAACGTCAAGACCATTAGACGTTAGAGTAAATGAACATCAGTCTTATATAAAAAATAGAGAATTGATAGATCTCAAATATGTCAACACGCATGGGATAATGAACATAGAGTTCAGTGGAGAGATTCAAGTATAGTCCTAAAAGAAGCAGATAGTAAAAAGAGAAAAATCAAAGAGGCGGCTCTAATTATGCTAAATGAAACCAATTGTGTCGCAAATTCCTCGGTAGAATGCAGTAGGATGTGGTTACCCATATTAAAGGAGGAAGTCAATAGAAAGAAAATACCACAATTAGTAAATCAGTAGCATATCGAGTTAGTACATATTTAGTATTTTAGTATTATTTAAAATTTAAAATATCAAGTCAGAATTTGGTATTAGTTTTGAGAGTAAACTAAATGTAAACCCAAATACTTACGATGTCGGGATAGTATCACGAGGTTTTTCCTGGTTTTCCCTCGTGATTTACTATGGAATCTCTAACGCGAGAATTTCAGTGCCACCGTTGCATTTGGTTGTCTTTTTAAAGACAGATCACATGCTATGATTTTTGTGGTGGATATTCTTGAGTTTGGATTGATTTCATGTAATCGAATGAACTATCTTTTAGTAAAATCGTCCCAGGAACGCAACTCATCAATATTGGCAATATCATTTTAAAGTCGTCTACTTTAAAATTTATAATACGTGTCTGAATTGCCGATATAAATGAGTCAGATTAAATAAATTATTAGAAGATTTTTTTACTAAGCAACAACATTTTTGTTTATTTAGTATTATTTTGTATTTTGACAACGACACCCGACTTGGGCGTCGAAACGTTAATAAAATCATTTTTAGGTAAAATTGTGGCTTATTTCCCATTTGAATATACTTGAACACAACATAAGTAAAATAATTTGTGGAGCGGTAACGATTAAATTCATTTAAGTTGCTAATAAGGGTTGTTAATTGTTAATCAATTCTCTTACTTTTTTTTTGCTAAAACAAAAGGGACCAACTTTATTTTGAGCGTAACTTGCTTAAATTTAATGCTACAAACTTTTTGTAAAAACAGAAATAAAGATTCTTTTAAACACTTTAAAAAAGTTATAAGTGGATTTCACCAAAAAGTTCTTAATTTTTTGGATATTTCACGTCGAAATATTCTATTTGAAATTTGGTGAATATTAATCTATTTTTCATTGGCTATAACTCTGGTTCTACGAGATCCAGAAACTTAACGCGTACACCATTTTTTTACTTTTTTATAGGCTATAATTTTGCTAAGAACGTTTTTTTCGACAAAATACTTACTTTTTGAGTTATTTGCGAAAAACCGTCTAAACATGTGGTTATTTTGTTGAAAATCGAACATATTCACTCACAAATAACTCGAAAAGTGTTGACTTGGCGAAAAAGCTCTATATAACAAAAGTTACTTAAAATTAGTCAGTTTACCCATTTCCGGAGTTATTTTGGACATATATTTTTTCACCCCCAAGAGGGATTGAAAGTCACCCCCTGGGCAAAAGCACACATCGGCACAATATCACTTCTTTTCTTTGACATGTAAGCTATACGTTTGCCAAGTTTCATGTCAATCCAAGCGGTTCTTTAAAATTTAGAGCAAAAACCGTGAAAGAATGTACTATTAAGTTCTCTTAATTTTCCTAACTAGCTTGTTTATTGCGTTAAATTTATCTTTATATGGCTTTGGTTTCATGTCAGCTAACATATTTTTATGTTTGAATAATATTTTTAATTAAGTTTGGACCTTATTACTGGAGGAGATTTCCCCATTTTCCCTCCCTTAGATCCGCCACTGGCGAGATGGCATCTGCTTTGTCTGGGACATGCGTCGTCGTAAATAATGTTTGCAAGGCTATATCATGTATACTAGCTATATAAATAATATCTAATTTTCTAATCTTGGGGGGCTCAGTGGAGGCTGCTCTTCAGTTGATTGAAACATCAATAGCACTTAGATAATTTATTTATAAAGACCGACACTAGGGAAGTTACCCCGGGAGAACGATGAATACTGACTATGACTTATACGCGAGTTACTTGAAGACTCTATTAGATGCTACATATTGATTTTAGTGAATGAAGTTAAAGGCACCTCTGGCCTGGTTGAATTGAATCTTGAGAATGATTCTAAAATGTATTATTTCTTGTTGGCAACATGAACTGAGTCATAGCCCACACGCCAAAATAACAGAGGTTTTTAATTAGTCAGCTAACATTATGTACATTGCCAAAATATTGTTTATAAATTGCAACAATTAAACAAATGAAATATCCCGCACATGTTTAAGTATGATAACAAATTGGCTCGTGTGATGTACGGGGTGATAAAAATATACTGTTCAATATCGGATAATAATTCTGAATATTTTGTATTGGACATACTGCCCGCGCGAAATAAATAATAACGAGTGCTTCAGTGCTCAACGTTTACAATGATGAATTCATAAAAGGTCAATGTAATGTGTGATGAAAAGGCACTAGTATTTGAACAAATTATCAATTCTCCAACTGCAACACCTTAGGTAATAATATCAAAGTTAATTCTGAATCAGAATTTAAATCAAAAACATTCAAGTCAAAGTTTAGGTTGGGAAAGCGTAAATGAAAGGTATTGAGTGGGATAGATATTTCAATGTGTTAGGTATTGTATTATAATTGTATTCTCTTATTCTTATTATCGAATTGTATTATTAGTTATTTTATTATTAATATTATAGAATTGTACTACGAGCTCTTGGACTATTTTTATTTACCGTAGCCCTTGTGTTTATTTGTATTTTATTTCATCCAAACAAACATGAATGTAATTTGCAGTTCATGCAGAATCTTGGTATTTATGTTTTGTAACCTACTCGGTTTGTATTACCTCAGATAAACATATTATGTAGGTTAATAATGAAGATCGTGTTTTATAACGGGAAATAAAAAATATTTGGTTTTAGTATTAGAGGGTTGTAGTATTCTGTATTTAATATTCTTTTAATTATAGCATTGTGTGTATGTGTTTATGTATTAATTATATTGGTCACCTTTTGTCTTTTTTCTGCTATGACCATAATTGAAGTATTAGTTTATCAACCCTGTAGTGGTATACAAGAGTTGTATAAGTTTTGTAGAAAAGTGTAAATAAAATCTGCTGTAAGAAGATTCCTTGGGACGGGGAAAAAATCCCTCAATTTGCAGCTTTATAGCTGATTTCCAAAATAAATTGTCCCAATTCCATAATTCCAAGTTCCGTTAGCTTATTTCTATCATGTAAACAATCCATTGTCGTGCTAGACATGCAGGATTTAACCGAGTGGGATCCGAACTACCACCCTAGGCTTTCCTCTTAGCATCATCCCACACGACTTAGTTTTCAACCCTTAAGGTCAATCTCTATTTAGTTTGCATTGGCATCAGGCACCGAATTTTCCTGTCGCTCACGGTGGTTGTAAGTCACCTGCGTCCATTGTTTGTTTCTTCTCCCTTGTTGAGCTTGCTGTGCTCCTCTGTTTCTTTGTTTTCTATTCTTATTATGATAAGTCCTTCTTTCATTATGTTTCATGTCTCTTCGTATGTGTATAGTTTACATAATGATTCCTCCTCGTATAATTTCCTCTTTCGTCTTTTCTATTTTTATCCTTGTAAGTTTTCTTCTTGTTTTCGTTTGTATTAATGTAAGTTTGCTTTCGATACATGCTAATATCATGACGGCTATTTTCTTTTGTGTTTCTACAACTTTTATCACGATACATCTTCGTGTCCTGTGATTCGTATTCTTTTATATTTCTGCACCTTTTGTCACGGTACGTCTTTGTGTCACGTTTTTCCTTGGCGTTAGTACTGTTGCAGGTTTTGTTTCTGCATTTCCCTCTTCTTTCAGAGTTATTTTTGTAATCCTCAGGTATTCTATTTTTACCTTCGTTCCGTCGATCGACGTTTTGTTTTGTAATGTATTTGTGTCCGATTGGTACGGTACACCACCTCTTCTGCACACTAGTGCTTTTTGTAATGTATTTGTGTCCGTTTGGTTCGCTACACCTCTTCTGCACACTAGTGCTTTTTCTTGTAATGTATTTGTGTCCGTTTGGTACGGTACACCTCTTCTGCTCCGTTACCTACTGTCCTTCGGCTTCTGCTGGAGTCTTTCGTTTGGTTGTGACGAGTGTTTTGTCACTCTTTGCCCATGTAATTGCCCCTGATAAGGAGCTGACTTGTACTGTATTGTACGATAGTCATCGTATTATGACCTGTTTGTTGAAGCTTGGATTCCTTTCTTTGTGTCTTTCCTGACACTATCCATCCTCGTTTCGTGTTTTGAGTGGGTAGGCCGTTACTTACTCGGTCGATACCCTCCTCGTATATTTAACTGTATTCTTTGGTAGTACTAACGCCTCTTTTTCTTATAATGCTTTCTGTTTATAAAGTTGTTCCAATTCGCACATTTCTAATTATTTTTATAATTTCCTTATTTAATTCAACAAACTGTCGACGATATCGAATCTGCAATTTTTCTATATACAACCTATGACACTGACCTAATTGTAATATTGTCTGCTGTTATGTAATGCAACTCCTGCAAACGTGTTATGTTTTATGACATTGAATTAAATATGTGTAAGGTTGTGGTAGGACACGTAAATATTATTACAACAGAAACTATTTTTATTTTACATGTATTGAAATAATTTTGTACTGTTTTTCATCTATTTATATAAGGATTTTGAATTTAATTCAAGCGGCTATTTAAATTGACATCAGTCTAATTATTTAAAATGTTTGGTAAATATAAATATATATGAGATTTCTTTGTAAAGATGAAAAAGTACGTATTTGATTTTAATCCAAGTGACTATTTATGTTTTGAACTATATGTATCGTATTTTGCTGAACAAATTTTTATAAAGATTTTAAGGTGATACAGTAGCGATCAACAGGTAGCAAAAATGCGTTCCAAGATTGCGGCTGTAATTTTGAATATTTTTTCGAGGTATTTGGCACACGTATTCGTAATATAATAAAGAATGGCGGTACAGAGCCCAATTTGAAAAATATATTAATATGTGGAAATTACTCTGTAATTAAATAAAATATTAAAAAAAACGAGCCTGTACCGCTATTAAGGTGATACAGTAGCGATCAACAGGTAGCCAAAACGCGATCCAAGATTGCGGCTATAATTTTGAATATTTTTTCTAGATATTTGGCACACATATTCGTAATATAATAAAGAATGGCGGTATAGAGCCCAATTTGAAAAATATATTAATATGTGGAAATTACTCTGTAATTAAATACAATATTAAAAAAACGAGCCTGTACCGCCATTAAGAAGAACAAAAAAATACACTTTCCTCAAATAGACTTTTTTATCCGATGCCTAGATTTTGTGTCATTTGGAACTACTAATGAAATAAAAAATTTTAGTAGTTCCAAAATGACACAAAATCTAGGCATCGGATAAAAAATTTATTTGAAGAAAGTGTATTTTTTTGTTCTTCTTAATGGCGGTACAGGCTCGTTTTTTTAAATATTGTATTTAATTACAGAGTAATTTCCACATATTAATATATTTTTAAAATTGGGCTCTGTACCGCCATTCTTTATTATATTACGAATACGTGTGCCAAATATCTCGAAAAAATATTCAAAATTGCAGGCGCAATCTTGGAACGCGTTTTCGCTACCTGTTGATCGCTACTGTTTCCTCTTAGAAGAACAAAAAAATACACTTTTTTCAAATAAACTTTTTTATCCGATGCCTAGATTTTGTGTCATTTCGGAACTACTAAAATTTTTTATTCCATTAGTAGTTCCAAAATAACACAAAATCTAGGCATCGGATAAAAGAGTTTATTTGAAGAAAGTGTATTTTTGTGTTCTTCTTAATGGCGGTACAGGCTCGTTTTTTAATATTGTATTTAATTACAGAGTAATTTCCACAAATTAATATATTTTTCAAATTGGGCTCTGTACCGCCATTCTTTATTATATTACGAATACGTCAAAAATCGTAATGCCAAATTTTTTAAATTTTGTTGTTTATAAACCTTTAGAATAACTTTAAAAAGGTTCTCCGTAGAAAAAATCTTTTTATATATTCGAAATATATTAAATTATATATTTTAACACGAATTTTCAAATAAAAAAAAATTAGCCTGGGTTCATTTGGGACAAAGTTAGCCATATGTTTTTTTTAATTCACAGGTAATTTGTTTATAATAATTAAGGAATCTCATTAATTCCATTTTAAAGAATGGGATTTGTATTTTTTCTTAAAAAATTTGCACGAACCTTTTACCTTCACAACACCCTCTACGATTTTTCAAAAATGTAGTTCAAACGATTACTAGAAGGAACCTACCAATCCACCGAGTTAAAATACCGAAAAAGCAATTTCAAACGAATATAATTTACTGTATCTCCGGATCAACTCAATGGATTTTACTCTTTCTTTTTTTAATTTGGATGTAATTTCTACAGACATTACAAATATGTAATTTGTTAAATTAATTAATTAATAAACAGTTTAATTTTTCTAAGTAATTATTGAAAAAATATTTTTTTTACAAAAATCTATTTTTTTAATCATAGCATCAATAATGACCATAGAAAAAGTTAAAGTACACTTTAATAAATAAATGATTTTTGTTAGATAATTATTTATTAAAGATAATTTATTTATTAAAGTATACCTTAATTTTTCTATTATTAATAACGGTAGTATAATTAAAATCATGAATTTTTGGGAAAAAATATTTTTTCAAAATTTTTTTAAACAAGTTAGACTGTTTAATAATTAATAAATGTCTATACAAATTGCATATTTGTCATTTTCAGAAAAATTACATAAAAATTAAAAAAAGAGCGATCAAAATATATTCAGTAGATCCTGAGATATAGAAAATGATAATAGTTTTAAGTTGCCTTTTTTAGTTTTTGAACTCGTGTATTTGTCGGCTCTCAGCACCCACTTCACTTAGCACGACTAGTTATCAATTGAACTACATTTTTAAAAATTCGTGAAAGATACCAGATTTTCCAAATATGTAAAATGATTTTTTCTACAGACAATATTTTTAAAGTTATTCTAAATGTTTTTGAAGATATTCTTCTTTAGCGGCGAATCGATTGAGGGTAAAATTGTACATTTACCGCGCGCCTGCGCACACTGACAGTATGTATTTCATTGCTAATCTTTCAAGATAGGTATATGTATGTATCTGTAACTGTGCAAATAAGTAATTAAAAGAATACATTAGTGGTTTTAGGAAATGTATTATTTATTATAATTCTTGGGTTTTTGGATTAATAAAATATTATGTAAGCATAACATTTTTACACTATATGTCGCCGTGTTGTGTAATTATATCCGAACTTACATGTTCATTTCTAGTGCCTCGATGGAGTAGTTAGAAATGCGTTAGCACTGAGATTGGAAGGTTGCCGGGGCGATTCATATTTTTTTTTATTTTTGGTTGATTTAATAAAAATTTTTTGAAAGTGGTAGATAAGAAAGTTAGTTTGATTATTAAATAAAATACAAATAACCTTTTAAGTATATTTACTTCGTTTAAATTACCTATTATATAATAGAAGAATATCTTCTTATGTGCGTACATAGTAGTACACACATATTCTTTTTTTAACTACAAAATTTCACAAATTTGGCATTAGGATTTTTGACTATATTAGATAATTTTTTATCTTTTTTAGAACATTTTGGTAGCATAAGTTTTCTACTTTCATTTACAATACTGAGAATTGCCCTATCTTAATTATTTTCTGTCTTATGTTATTGCAAAATAAAGATCTCTGGGACAAACAATTAGAATAACTCTTAAACTAATTAGTGGACCGGTGTCAAATTTTGAGGGTGTGTTAAGTACCCCAATACCCAACTTTGGGCGAAACCCTAAAGTTCTAAGGTAATTTTAGTAAAAGTTATTAACAAATAACGATTTCCACTTATTTTGCAGTTTTCGTAGCAACAAATTAACTTTTGATTTAAAAAAATCGGCATTTTGAAGGTTTTTAATGTTCTAGAAAATTAAATTTTGTAATTTTATGTCAACTATTTAGCTTTTTAATGGGGTGCAAAAAAATCGAAAAAATCGCGATTTTTGCACTAAATTGTTAATAATTAAAAAACGTACGCGAACTGTAGGCAGGAAACAGGTAGGTTTTCTTCCTATAGGTCTACAATAACTAAAAAAGTAGTCAGCTACCTGGATCTTTGAGTGTCCTGAACATGGTCTATTTCTGGCTTATTACTCTGGAGTAAGTACCAAATCAGGATATACAGAAATACATTTTTCTGAAATATAATATTGAATAAAACATCGGATTACAAGAGAACCGTAATTTTACTCGTCGCTGAGCGACGAGAGATCCAGTCCATCTACAGTCACTCCATCCAAATTTTTCAAAACTTTCAAAGGAATTACAAATTACATTTTTAAAATAATAAAAGTCTTGCACTTATACCAAGTAAATATAAAGTAACATTATGTTTGAAATTATTTTCTTAATAATTCTGTTTGCTGCGGGATACACCACAGTTGGCTATGAATACTGACAGGTCAGTCGATGGTGGTAGCCCCCTGAATCGAATTAAACCTAATGCTGCCTTTCCTTACTCTCTGTTTTACTTTTCCTAAACATGTTTCACTGATGATTGTCCGACTGGATCCAAAACGGTTTGAAGAGATTTATAATCCATTTGGATAATTTTCAAAATTTTTTAACAAAAAATACCATTATAGATATAGTCCAAGTAATGAAGCTTCAAATAGGACAAAACCTCGCAATTTTTACAGAATAGATCGATTTGCTTGAATATTTGACAATGAGTTAGTAGTGGATAATCCAAGGATCACAATCTATATGATGGCGAAATGTGCTTTTACCATGGGGATGGTTGCTACCCCATCTCGGGGGGTGGAAATTTGTTGTTATATTTTGACTGCAAAGTTGGTAAAACGTTCATTATAAGCAAAAAAGGTTCTATACATTTTTTTGATTAAATTAATAGTTTTCGATTTATTCGCTATCGAAGGAGTTAGTTTTATATCGAAAAAATCAATGTTTTTAATCAGTTGTTTGCTAATAACTCAAAAAGTTTTCGCTTTATCAAAACAGCTTTGCTTGAAAAATATGCACCTTTTAAAAAATAAACAAAATCGTTTTTTTATATTTGCTATAAGACCAATAGTAATCGAGCTATGCTTTACTAAATGTTATCTCTTCTTCGTGAAATGCTAAATATTGTAGTTTCAAAGTAAAAGACGGGAAAACTATACATTTTTCGAGGATAAATTGTTAAAAAGTATTTGAAGTAGTTAAAAATATCTATCTCTAGAAATAAAAAAGACTCTAGCTCAAAAATTAAGTGACTTATAATGAAAAGAACGTCAGTCCTTATTTTTTTTTCAGCGAAAAACTTACCGGAAACAACCGCTTAATTACCACTCTAATTAAAATTAGTCATTGACCTTACTCGCTCTTCATTATTTATGCACTGTTAATGGGTTTTAGAAGTTTTACCGCCTTAGAATGGTTAGTTTAAAAAAAATGGAGTTAAAAGCGAATAACGAATTGTGGTACTTTGGTATAAAATCCCCTATTCTTCAGAATAGAAAGATTAGCATCAGAGATAAGAAAAAATGTTTACATATTAAAGTGTAGCTTCTCTAATTCTTAAGAACACGGTTTGCAAAAATTTTTGCGACGGCAAAAATTGAGTCAGCTATTGACAATTAAAACTTGTAATATCATGCAAATACACCTTTACCAACCCTTTCAAAGTCCACTCTTTTTGCGACTGAGGATTATAAAAGATTTAATATTAATAGCCTTATAGATCTTCTAAAAACCTCAAAAATTATTTTTTATCAGACTTTCTAAGATAAAAAATAAAAAAGTTACGGTTAAAAAAACAATATATTTTTTGAGAATAAAAAGAAAAATTTCCAATTCAAAGCATAATAATGTAAGTTAGGGTTGTTCTTAGTCATTGGCTTTATTCATTCTTCTTTATTTATGTATTATTAATAGATTCTAGAAGTGTGACTGGCTTACAGTGATTAGTTTTTAAAACACTGGAGTTAAAAGCGAATAACGAATTTGTGTAGTTTGGTAAAACATGCCGTTTTCTTCAGAATAGAAAGATTAGCATCAGAGATACGAGAGAATGTTTAAATATGAAATTGTAGGTTACTTAATTCCCAAGAAATTGGTTAAAAAAATTTTTTTCTACGGCAAATATTGAGTGAATAATAAATGAGTATATAGAAAAGCATTGATTTCTTTCCATATAAAACTAACACTTTCGATAGCGAATAAATCGAAAGCTATTAATTTTATCAAAAAAATATATAGAATATTTTTTGCCCAGAATGAACGTTTTTATTAACTTTTACGGTCAAAATAATATAATAAAAAATTTCCTTCCCCGAGATGGGGTGGGAATCACCCCCATGGTAAAAGCGCATTTCGGCATCATATAGATTTTGATCCTTGGACTATCCACTACTTATTCTCAAAATTTCAAGCAAATCGATCCATTCTGTAAAAATTGTGAGGTGAAAAGCTTTGGTTCTTGGACTAATAAGAAGCTTTTTACTTCATTTTCATTTTGCACAAATAACAGAATTATCTAAGATCATAATTTGTTAACATTTTGAAGCAGCCGTATTTTATGCATCTGAGTATTAAATTCAGCATTAAACTTTATATTTCTTTGACTACTGTATTAGATGTATTACTTAAAACTTTTTAAACGTAAAACTACTTCGTAAACTTTCAACTTATTGTGCTTCTTTATTCATAAATCTGTATAAAGAGAAATTCAACCGGTAAACTTGCAATCCGTCTGCGTCTTATAATTATATTACATTTAAATTACAATTACAAAAACGGCTCGTTAACAAAACTTTTGTAAAAAAAAAATCAAAGTAAACTGAAACTTCAAAACAAGTTAATAGAACTTCGAACTTACCCGTGAAGAACTTGTTGGATACAAATCAAATTGGCGGAGACTGGATTCATCTGCCATTCTCGTTTGTACCTATACCTACTTCCGTAACTTAAACAAACTTCTTGCTATCATAACATTAATGTGCTAATTTAATAGACTACATAAAGATTAAAACAGGTGTGCGACAGAAATATATACTGTCTCAATTACTATTCGACATAATATATTCAGAGCACATTACGAGCCTAGCGCTGACTGATATAGAAAAGGAAATATACACAACCAAACTTACATATACAGGGTGTAACAAAAATACAAGTCATAAATTAAATCACATATTTTGGGACCAAAAATAGTTCGATTGAACCTAACTTACCTTAGTACAAATATGCATACAAAAAAAGTTATAGCCCTTTGAAGTTACAAAATGAAAATCGATTGTTTCCGATATATCGAAAACTATTACAGATTTTTTAATGAAAATGGACATACATGTGGTATTCTTATGGCAGGAACATCTTAAAAAGAAATTATAGTGAAATTTGTGAACCCCATAAAAATTTTATGGGGGATTTGTTCCCTCGAACCCCACCAAACTTTTGCGTACGTTCCAATTAAATTATTATTGTGGCACCATTAGCTAAACACAATATTTTTAAAACTTTTTTTCCTCTTAGTACTTTTTCGAAAAGCTAGTTTTTATCGAGATATTTTGAATATTTGTCAAATCCACCACATATTTGTATAGTGACGAGACACCTGGTAGTAATATGAAAATTTATTTATAAATTACAGTTTGAGATATATTTTGAACTATATTACAAAATAAGCCATATCTCGATAAAAGGTGTCTTATCGAAAAAAGACTAAGAGGCAAAAAAGTTTTAAAAATATTGTGTTTAACTAATGGTATCGCAATAATAGTTTAATTGGAACGTACACAAACATTTGGGGGACTTAAAGGCACAAAACCCCCACAAAATTTTTATGTAAATATATTAAACAAGAAGCCGCAACTCGATTAAAACTGGTTTATCAAAAAAATACTAAGGGGCAGAAAAGTTTTGAAAACATTGTGTTTAACTAATGGTACCACAACAATAATTTAATTGTAGCGTACATAAAAGTTTGGGGGGGTTTAAGGGAACAAAACCCCTATAAATTTTTTATGAGCTGCACAAATTTTACTATAATTTCATTTTAAGATGTTCCTGCCATAAGAATGCCACATGGCCATCTTCGATAAAAAATCTATAATAGTTTTCGATATATTGGAAAAAATCAATTTTCATTTTGTAACTTCAAAGGGCTATAACTTTTTTTGTAGGCATATTTGTACTAAGGTAAGTTAGGTTCAATCGAACTATTTTTGGTCCCAGAATATTTGGTCTCCATTGGTGACCTTTCTAGCACCATCCAAAAAAAGGTTTCCGAGGTTACAAAATAGCAGTCTGATTTTTGCCTCAGGGTTTAATGAAAGGGTAACAAATCAATTGGAAGTTCTGTCCGACAAAATACATGGGACGTTTTCGTAGTCTGACGTTCGAAACCTGTAAACTTTTCCACAATTAAAACTTCCCCTGTTCCAGAGTTCCCGTACATCAAGGTTTGTCCGACTAGACACCGCTAAGCTATAATGGTAGGGAGCAAAGTATGCTAAATGTGCAGTCACTCGAGCGCTTTGGGGACCTATTGGGTTGTGAAAAGTAGGCCCTAAAACCAAAAAAAGTTAAGTAAAGTTTTCCTTTTTGGTGGGGACTTGTCCATTTTTAATTTAATTTTCCATTTCCAACAATCGTTTTTTTAGATCATAGCTATAGACTATTCATAATTCGAAAAAATATCTCGAATAAAAGTTACTAGAGTACGGTCCTGACAATGATAATATACATCACGTTGTAAACCGCTGCGATATTTATCAGTTTTTAAATGATAAAAACACAGTTTAAAATTATTTTGTTAGTTCCTCCACATTGTTATAGTGGAAACACCATGTAAACCCCGCAAACCTGACGTGAGTACCAAAAACCACATCTATTATATTTATATTAATAATAATATAACCTATAAAATATCCAAGAAATATAAATAGGACCAGTTTTGGGCCAAGATCCACACCGGTTTTTGAACCGGCGACAGGGCCGGCCTTGCAACGTCTCCAAAATTAATCAAACATGACTTCGAATAACACCATGAACACTACACAAACTACATCTCACATCTCATATTCCAGTGTTGTTAACACGTTTAAACAACCAACAAAAGACGAAGCCATAGTTCTTTCTAGTATTGAAGGAACCAAAGTTCAAGAGTACATCATAGCCGTCGGTTCAATAGTTGGTCCACGTAACGTATCTTTCGCTTCCAAAATAGCCAATAATAGAATATGTATATATCTCTCTTCTAAAAATATGGTTGATTCATTGCTGCATTCCCACAAATACGTCAGTATAAAAGAAACTCAAGTAGAAATAAGAAGACTTATCACTCCAGCTCAAAGACTGATAATATCAAACGCTGGTCCTTCTGTTCCAACCACGTTAATTGAACAAGAACTACGTAAAATGGGTATAAGCGCCGTCTCTAAAATGACTTTTCTTAGGGTAGGAATGCCTGAAAGCGAATACAGCCATGTATTGAGTTTTAGAAGGCAAACATTTATCACACCTTTAGAAAATATGTCCATTCCCGATTCTTTCATGATCTCTCATGATAATACCACTTACAGACTATACCTTTCTATAGAAGGATTCAACTGTTCAAAATGCAAGACTGTTGGTCACCAGGAAACAGAATGTCCTGACAATGCTAATACAATCACTTCTAATGCAACCACTTCTAATACAACCAATCTTGACTCAACCAATTCTAATCCACCCACTTCTAATACAACAAATCCTGACCCAACCAATTCTAATCCAACCACTTCTAAAGCTCTTCCAGAAACCTCCCAAAACACACAATATATAACAAATCTACCTTATAACCAAACAGAACAAAAACCTTCTGACAAAGCCTTAATATCCACCTCTAACGATCACCCAGCATCTTCCCAAAACATATTAGATCAGATCTCAGACGTACAGGTCTCTAATAACCAATTAGAATCTACCATAGAAACTGACGACATGTCAAGACCTACAAATAATACAAATGAAACAAACACTTTAAAAATAACAACACCATCAACTTCCAACAAGATCAGCAATCTTACTCCATTAGAAATAACACAACCTAAAATTATTCCAAACGTCACAAAACATCCAAAAAGGCTCATCTCATCGTCTCCAGAAATCAACGAAAATACCACACAGACCGATTCTCATATCTTCACTTCTCCAGTAACAAGGAAATCAAAGAAAAAAACAAAAACGTCTAAAAGAAATTCTCGAGATGAACTTTTACTTTCCCTAGAGACAATTAAAGACAAAATCGCAAACAGATCACCACCATTTGTCCTTAACTTCGACGAAATATGTGACTTTCTCGAAAACACATTAAACGCAAAACATCCCGAAATAACCTCAAAAAACTATTCGAACGAAACAGCCGAATTAATTCAGATCCTTAATTTTGTTCACACTTATACCCACAATTCAAAATTAAAGAATAATATAACTCGATTAAGAAAGAAACTAAGCCCCAATAATTTCTCTTCCACAGAAGAGACCGATGAAACACATTCTCAGTCAGAACTCGAAAATGTCTAATCTAACCCCTATATATTACAGTGGAATATCAATGGGTTCTACACCCATTTAGAACAATTAAAACTTCTAATAAACGAAACATGCCCTAAGATCTTATGTCTTCAAGAAACCCATTTTAAGCAATACAATATTAATCTTCAAAACTACCAATGTTTTCCAAAAAATAGAATAGCACAACAGACAAGTGGCGGAGTAGCCATCCTTGTAAGAACAGACCTAGAAGCTAAGCCAATCACATTAAGAGTGTCCTCAATTTCAAAAAGAAAGAAGATCCCATAGAATCACAGACGATGACCTCAAGACAATCCTCACCAAAAAAGTTTCATCAGTGTTAACATATTTAAAAGACATCAAATTTTATAATATTAAATTAAATTGTATTATATATTTAATGTAATACTTTGTATTGTCATATCCACTAATAGCCCTGCGCGGTTGATGTGGTTTTGTGTTTTAAATAAAAAAAAAAAAAAAAAAAAAAAGTTACTAATTTTTGCGTAAGGAATCCAAATCTGCAATAAAAAATGGGGGCTCCTATTTAAGATTTTAAAGTAACCCCCCACCCTACCTCCGTGGGGGGTCGTGTTCGGTGCCATTCGATAGATTTTTCAAAAATATTAAATAAGTGTATTTTTCAGTTCTTCGATCTGATGTTCATTTCTCGAATTATCGCGGGATTCGTATTTAAAATATTAAATTTACCCCCACCCCTCGCCGAGGGAAGTCGTGTTTGGTATCATTCGATAGATTTTTGAAAAATATTGAGTACGTATTTTTTATTTTTTCGATCTGTCGTTCACTTTGCAAAATATTCGCTTTTTCTTGTGAAACTTTGGAACTCACCCATTTCACATAGTTTTGTATGTACTTTACTTACCTTATCTTAATCTGACAATTTCGAGTTTTTCTAAATATATTTTTTTTCGCCCCCCCCCCCGGCATTAAAAGCCAATATATGGGAGAAGTACATGTTCAGGGTACAAGGTTCCTACCCATGTAATAACCTTACGCGCTCGAGTAACTGCAAAAATCTCTGCTTGGGCTCCCCTATCAATAACAAATTTTCAGCTTGCTATTTTGTTTGACCCACGATTAGTTTACTGTGAGTATACGTTGCTATAAAATATTACTTTAGCAAATTAAAATAATATGCGATGACACTTTTCGATAGAACTCTTTATTGATTGCTATACGTGTTTACAGATCTAATTTTCGTTCGCTACTGAATACTACTAAAATTACAAAACGGCTCTCGACCAGAAATCCCCTGGTGGCGGGGAAAACAAAAATTTCTATATCTGCCCTACAAAATTTCACTTAAAAAAAACGTAATTAACTAATCGTCATCACTGTCCTTCTCAGAAGCTGACAATATCGCTTCACTCGCATAACTTTCCAAATACCTACTTTCTAAAGAGGATTATGATAAATGTTACCCAGAAATATGGGTAAGAATGAATGTATTTTAATCTTTTAAGAGATTTCTGGAATAGTTCTTTTCCTAACAAGTGCAGAAAGTCATTCTTTTCCGCACGCGACTGCAATTTGCCGAACGACGCGAAGCGGGAGTTCGGCAAGCAGTCGAGTGCGGAAAAGAGACTTTCTGCAAGAGTTAGGAACAATATTTTTTCTAAGAGTCTTTAAAAAATTACCAAATCTTAATCAATTAATTTAATTAATATGAAAATACATACACAATTTAATTCTTTGACAAGGTTGTCAAAACAAAACTTTCAATATAATTAGTTAGCATGACGACGATCTTGGTTTCCATGACGATGATTCAAAACGACTGTTATTGTCTACCGATTTGACTTATGAATATTATGTCAAAATAATTTTATTTCATCGAATTGTCGCGTTAATTTCATTAAGACAGGAACACAATAAGATATATTTGAAATAAATTAGTAAATAATATCTAAATATTAGTTTATTGCATGTATTATAATTACTTTAAGGCCATATTAACATATCTAAATTAACACTGCGGAAAAGTAAAAACCGCGTGCGGAAAAGTACCACGCGTGCGGAAAAGTAACACGCGTGCAGAAAAGTGAAACTTCTAAAATGCGTGCGCGAAAGTAGACATTTTTGCACGCTCGTAGAAAAAATAATTTACCCAAACTTTAAGAATGGTCTGATATGAATTTATATCGTAAAATAAAATCGAAAAAACTAAAATTAACTAAACTATAAGGAGACGGAACACTATTAATAATTTTTTTTAGTACGCGGGATCCAAGCCTATAATATATACAGGATGATTGATTAGTAGGGTAAAGCTCAATAGCTCCGCTATAGTAATAGATAGCAATAAAAGTTAAAAACAAAAATTTTAGCCACCTTTGAGCTTTACATTACAAAATTAGTTAGAATGTTACAGGGTGTTCGATAACACAGTGGCAGACCAAACTTATATTTTCTTTAAATGGAACACCCTATATTTTATTTTAAATTCGAAATCCTGTTAACTTCTCCATCACAAAAATATAAAGGTTTGTTATATTATACAGGGTATTTACAAAGTTTTAACCAATTTTATATGAAAATCGTAACAAGTTTAACTCCCTGTATAAATAAAAATAAGCAAAACAACAATGGTTTATTAATGCCATATTTTTTAACGTATTGTCACAATTTTCAAGAATGGTCGATATTGCTAACTTTCTTTATATCAAATACAGGGTCAGTCAAAACAAAAGTATATTATTTTCTCAGTAATTTTAAATGAAACACCCTGTATTTTATATCACTATTGAAAAGTACCATTACCGTACTTTAATTTTTAAATAACATTCCCTATGTCTAAATTGATTAGTTTTTGAGATATTTTCATTTTTCAATGGACCAGTAGCGTGGGAACCCAAATCACCATTATTTAATAAACTGGACTGATTTTTTTGGGGTTACGTTAATAATGAAGTTTATAAAATACCTCCAACAACAAGGGATGAGATGAAAAATAGAATACAAAGTGTATTTCGATGTGTTAATTTACAGATGCTCCGTAGAGTAAGTAGCTCATTCAATGATCGTTTTTAGGCGTACATAAATGTGTTAGGAGATAATTTTAAACACCTTATGTAATTAAATATTAAAGATATTTTATTAAAAGTAGCTTCTAATTTTTTCAAACATGTTTTTTTGCAAAATTTATTACTGATAAATTATATTTCGTTCTTTATTTGTTACATTGTTACATTTACATACAAAAGTTGTGTTTAATTGTCTTCACAAAATATTGTATTTTGTGTTTGTGTGTTTTTTTGTAAAATTTATTACTAATTTTCTTTGTTTATTTGTTGCATTTACATAAAAAGATTGTTTTTAATTATTTCAAAAATGTTGCATATAGTGGTTGTGTTTTTGTTTGTAAAATGTATTACTAATAAATTATTTTTATTTCTTTATTTGCTACAGTGTTACATTGATTACCGGAATGATAATCGGTAATCCTCAATTGTCAATTCAGTCATGGCTTACTTAAAATTTAGATAAATTTAAACACCTAAAATAATTTGCTCTGAAAAATGAAAATATCTCGAAAACTAATAAATTTGGACATAGCGAATGTTGTATAAAAATTAAAGTACGTTAATGTTACTTTTTAACAATGATATAAAATACAGGGTGTTCTATTTAACATAACTGAGAAAATAATGTACTTGCGTTTTGAGTCACCCTGTATTTGATATAAAGAAAATTAGCAATATCAATAATTCTTAAAAATATTGACAACAAATAAAAAAATATGGCATTAATAAGCCATTGCTGTTTTGCTTATTTTTATTTATACAGGTAGTTGAACTTGTTACGATTTTCATACACAATTGGTTATAACTTTGTAAATACCCTGTATAACATTACAAACCTTTATATTTTTTTGATGGAGAAGTTAACAGGATTTCTAATATAAAATAAAATATAGGGTGTTCTATTTAAAAAAACAAAAGTTAGGTCTGTCACTGTGTTATCGAACACCCTGTAACATTCTAACTAATTTTGTAATGTGAAGCTCAAAGGTGGCTAACATTTTTGTTTTTAACTTTTATTGCTATCTATTACTATAGCGGAGCTATTGAGCTTTCCCCTACTAATCAATCACCCTTTATTACTAGTTTATTAGTTGTATTACTATGGTTTGTTTTTAAACCAAGAGGAGTGATTTAAATTTACCGCGCTGTAATGCTTGTTTGTAATTGGTCCAACCGCAGGCAAGTTTACTCCACTGATATAAAAATTTTACACTAATGACATTTATCACATTTTGACACGATTGACATTTCATAGGTTAATTAAGTTATATCGGCGATTTTTTGTGTTTTCTGTGTTATTCCTTTAATTTTTAGATTTTTAGTCTGCTTTATATAAAAAGCAGTTATTTTTATAACTCTTTAATGGCGTATTAATATAATATAATATTTATGGATTACCGTTGAGGGCTGACATGATCAACCAAAAAAGAAGATGTATTTGGTTATTTTTCTAATGACTTTCCTCGGTGTGAATATGTCTTTTTAGTTTACTCCTCCTGGTTAAAAAATAAACCATAGTATTACTCAAGAATTTTTTAAATGTAAAACTTCGTAGTAAACTTTTTACTTATTGTGTTTCTTTAATTATTACAAATACATATAAAAAGAGATTCAACCGGTGAACTTTCGAACCGTCTTACAATATTAAATTTACATTTCAATTAGGTACAAAAACCAGTTGTTAATAAAACTTTTGTAAAAAAAATCAATGTAATCAAATTGGCGGGGACTGGATTCATCTGCCATTCTCGTTTGCATGTACTTCCGTAACTTAAACAAACTTCTTGCTATCATAATATTCATGCCCTCTATCACTATCACCGGCAACACTAAAGTCATAGCTATATCTACTTAGTTAAACACCTCCATGAAGTTTATATATTCTGGTTTCAGTGGACACTCATTATCGATGACGTCGGTTATCCAAAACGCGAAAATGTAGAAAAGAAATGCCACTAGACCTACACCGGACACAATTTTTTCGCTCTATTTGCTGTACATATGTATGGTTTCTTTGGTATTGTACAGCTATGAATCTTTCAACGGTAAACGCTACAATTAACTAAACGCTTAGAAAAGAGAACACGTAGGTCAAGTAAATGCAAATCTGGCAAATACCTTGCATGTGTAAAATGTGTAAAATGTAAAATGTGAAATGTGTAAAGTTATTCGAGCTGCAGTAAAGTACAAGTAAACAGAGTAAGTATCCAGAATCAGCCAAAGCTAGAGCTGTTAACTAGTAACTAGAACTTCTCAGTTTTAAATCCGTATACAATAGCACTACAAAAGAATTTAGATTTCTCAAAAAACCGGTCACTATTATAACTGGAATGTAGTATAAATGTAAAAACTCCATGTAGGTCACTAAGGCATATGAACTTTCCGCAAAACTTTGCTTGTTCTCTATATCACCGGTTACGTTCAAACTTCTAAGAGTTTAAAAATACACGCGTGGGTATTCTATCTTTGGTAGTTAGAAAGGTTAGAAAGTAGATGCGGTAACGCCAAAAAGAAATCGCTGTGAAAACTGACCAAAAATCGTTTTCCATGGTTTTACTAGCGAGAAAGGAAAATTATATATAAAAAGTTTTCCAGAAATTTTAAGAAGATATGGACTAACAATAAACCAAAAAGGAACGAAATATTATGGAAATATCCCAGCTAACAGTGTTCGTATATATGACGTCAAACAAACGTCAACATTTTGGGAGAAGTTACGTCAAAAGTTACGTTAAATTTTACCTAAAATATACGTATAAAAATCACAGCGATGTTACGTAACAGTTTAACGTTATTTCTACGTAACCTTTTCAACGTCACAAGGACGTCAGTTTCTAGTTGAATTTTCGGTATTAATAATATATAAAAAGACTTAAAATTACTGTGTAAATAAAACCACATACATAATGCTGACACATTTATTAAATATTTGAAATAAACATTTATTATATATTTGATTTTTATGTGAGAGGAAGATACAAAATTATTAAAAGCTACTTTATATTACATTACATAAACATACCCTTGAAGTAATCTTCATTCGTAAACTGCACACTTTCATATAAGGACTAGGCTGCTTCCCCAATTTTAGAAGATATTTCCATACATTTCGTTTTTCAACAAAACTGTCATTGAATAGAATTCTATTTTGTTTATCCTATTTAGGGAAAGAATGAAACGATAAATTATTATTATTGGCTCCGTGCGTCTCCCCTCTACTTACAGTCATGTGACACGTTGTCAGATTTTGTAAGGACATTTTAACATTGAGTCTTATGGGATTATTTTGTTAAACTTGAATATTTTATTTTATAGCGATAATAACAGAATACAATTGTTAGAATTCATAAGTTATTAATTTATACTGTAATTTATAGTGCAATAAAAATATCTTCTTTTTCGTTAATAAAGATTTATTGACATAAACTGCGATAGTGAGGTTATGTATACAAAATCAAACTGATAATCAATATTGGAAAGTGAAGAATTTATATCAGATTAAGTGCGTTTTTATTTTCTGTTTATATTAATACATAATATCACTAGCGTGACACGGCATTTTTTTAAATGTCTCATTTAAACATACACAAAGCGTGCTGATAAAATTTCAAAAAACCGCCACCATGAGCAGGTCGGTCGATTTTGCTTTGACACTTTGTTAACGCTCGGAGCGAATAGGAACGCTTTATCCAAGAATCACATTGAGGCACACGTGGAGGCACACAACAATAATAATTCGATTTTTTTGACACAACTCCATAAAAACTAACACGATTTTAATCACAGAAATGTAATGTTAGGTATTGTATTAATGAAAGGTTCGAAATAAATACGCGATGGCGCTGCAATTTCAAACAAGGTCTTATACGTGTCTATACCTACCAAAAAGACACGTGTTATAGACGAATAAATTCATACGCATTAAAACCTACCAAAGAGCCACGTTTCAGAAACGAATAAATTCATACGTATAATAGACGTATTAAAATTTCGTATCAGTAACGTCATTTTTTGATAGATGTTACGTAACAATACAAAAAAAACCTAAATTTAACGTTAATGTAATGTTATCTTGCTAGCTGGGATGAGATAACATAACAAATTATACAAATATAGTAAACATATAAGTAAACATAGTCAAGTCAAGGTGATTTTATTGGAAACTTTGGACTGGGCACTCGTAACGAGAGAGGAGAAAGATTGGCTCAATTCTGCCAAGAGACCGATTTTATTGTCACGAATACTTATTATGATCTGCCGACCAGGAGACTCTATACATGGAAATCACCAGCAGACAACCAACATAACGTCATCAGAAACCAAATTGACTACCTTCTCATCTGCAAACGATACCGAAATTCCATAAAATCAGTAAAATCATACCCTGGAGCTGATGTGAGATCAGATCACAACCCAGTTGTAGGAAGGTTTAGAATTAATCTAAAGAAGCCTGTGGTTAAAACTAAAGTAGAGACGATACAAGTATCTCGTTTGAGAGATCCATCAACAAAAGAGCAAGTCACACTAAAAATTAAAGAAGAGCTCACCAAAATAGAAATTATTCCTACTGAAGATGCGAACAGGAAATGGCACATGTTAAAAGATGCTCTTATCCGCACATGTGAGACAACACTTACACCTAAACTAATTAAGAATAAAAATGAATGGATGACCGAGGAGAT
Organism: Diabrotica virgifera virgifera; assembly: GCF_917563875.1. Taxonomy (NCBI): domain Eukaryota; kingdom Metazoa; phylum Arthropoda; class Insecta; order Coleoptera; family Chrysomelidae; genus Diabrotica; species Diabrotica virgifera. The sequence continues at coordinate 57,747,751 of NC_065451.1, forward strand.
TCTAGATCTCATGGAAGCAAGGCGATCTTATAAAACCAAAGACAAAAACATGTATAATATTATACAAACAGAAATAAGGAGAAAGATCAGAGAGGCAAAGGAAAGATGGTATAGTGACAGATGCGCAGAGATTGAACAGTTGGTAGAGAAACATGATAACTTAAACCTTCATAAGAAAATTAGTGAAATAACAGGCACTAATATTAAGAAAAAATCAAACATACTGCTGGATAAAAACGGAAAAATAATTATAGACGTCGGTGAATAAGATGGCAGGAATATATTCAAGAGCTATTTAAAGACGAACGGACTGAAATAGTACTAGAGCAGGAAAAGTTCGACAACGGCCCAAACATAACAGAAGATGAGGTACTAGAGGCGATAAAGCGAACAAAGAACAACAAGGCAACAGGTCCTGACCAAATACCTGTAGACATAATACGGTTAATAGAGGACCAGCAAATTGGAATATTGGTCGACTTATTTAATACAATATACAGTACAGGAATCATTCCCAGAGATTGGCTGCTGTCAACGTTCATAACACTGCCAAAAAAAACCAAATGCAAAAGAATGCCAAGACCACCGGATAATAAGTTTAATGAGTCATACACTCAAAATATTTTTAAAAATTATACACCGGAGAATACATAAAAAACTTGAGCAGGACATAAGCGACACGCAATTTGGATTTAGAAATGCAATGGGAACGAGGGAAGCCCTGTTCGCTGTAAATGTACTTGTGCAAAAGTGCATGGATGTTAATCATCCAGTATATATGTGTTTCTTGGATTACAACAAAACCTTCGATAAGGTCAGACATAACCGCCTTATCGAATTACTTGAAAAGAAAAACTTAGATATGAGGGACATCAGGATCATTAGTGCTATCTATTATAATCAGATCGCTGTGGTAAAAGAGAACAACGCCTTTTCAAATGAAATACGTATTGAGAGGGGCGTCAGACAGGGCTGTGTCCTGTCTCCTACTTTGTTCAATTTGTATTCAGAGGAAATAATCCAGGAAGCACTAGAAGACCTAACCACGGGAATAAAATTAAATGGTCGACCAATCAATAATATACGGTTTGCCGACGACACTATTTTATTAGCCGAATGTCTTGAGGATTTACAACAAATGGTTGACAGAGTGGTAGAAGTCAGCCAAGAAAACGGACTGTCCCTAAACACAAAAAAGACACAATTTATGGTAATCACAAAAGTTGAACAGCGCCAAGAAAGCATAACAATACGTGGAGAACAAATTAAAAAGGTTGAAAAATATAAATATTTGGGTACAATAATTAATGAAACTAATGAGTACACAGAAGAGATTAAAGCAAGAATAGGACAGGCAAGAAATGCTTTCAACAAACTAAAAAAAGTACTCTGTAGCAGGGACATTACAATTTCTTTAAAGATAAGACTTCTGAGATGCTACGTGTTCTCCGTATTATTCTATGGGTTGGAGGCTTGGACATTAAAGAAGGATGTTTCGGACAGATTAGAAGCCTTCGAGTTATGGGCCTACAGAAGAATATTAAGAATAAGTTGGGTGGATAGAGTCACGAATATCGAGGTGTTGAGAAGAATGGGAAAAGATAAAGAGGTTTTAAATACAATTAAAGTCAGAAAACTGCAATATCTGGGACATGTTATGAGGGGCGAGCGTTATAACTTGTTACAATTGATAATGCAAGAAAGAATACAGGGTAGAAGGAGTCGCGGAAGAAGACGCATCTCCTGGTTAAACAATTTGAGAGCTTGGTTTAATTGCACTTCTGCTGATCTTTTTAGAGCAGCGGTATCGAAAGTGCGAATTGCCGTGATGGTTGCCAACCTTCTTAGAGGAGATGGCACATGAAGAAGAAGAAGTAAACATATCAAAATGTAAGAAGCTGAGGATCTCTGTAATTTTTAAAAAGTATCAGAATTTAAATAGGTACTTAGGGGTAACCATAAATAATACAGGCAAAGAGATAGACAAAATATTTATAAATGGGAGCAAAGCGAGGAAAATAATGTCGAGATCTGGGAAAGGAAGGTACCTACTTAGAAAAAATTTCGGAGGAACACAGACGTTAGAGAATATCTGAAGACGACGACCAAATAAATTTATAAAAAGGATATATGGAAAACTAATATGTAACTAAAACAAAAATACGAGCCCAAAAAGCCAGATGGCTTGGTCATATTTTACGAATGCCAGAGAATCGAAATATTAAAACAATACTGAAGGAGGGAGAAATAGGAAAAACCAAAAGGTCGTCCAAAGAATAAATGGTTCGAAGCAATAAATCAAGATTTGTTAGAAATATGCGTGAGATATTTGAGACAAAAATCAGGAAAGTGGTAAACTGAAAGGAAACAACCAAATTTTTAAAAGCCATGTGCAAGAACTCTATAGCGCTGTTGAGTATGTCTTAATTATATTCTTTCTAACTTTCTGGAATTGGCAGATACTTGTTGATGCCAAATATTATTTAGAACATTAAAAAGACGGATTTTGTATTCGTTGTGTCAGATTAGAGAATATCATAGAATTGTATATATGTATATATTGTCTTTATTAGCAGTAGTATTCTTATTTTGTTTGAGGTCCCTTTTTGTTTTCCATAAGTAACATAAACTTTCTACATATATATAAAAGACACCGCAAATACCTTATTTTATGATTAATTATTTATATAGGAAATAAGCCACAATTAAATTGAAAAAATTATTTCATTAACGTTTCGACGCCCAAATCGGGTGTCGATGTCAAAATACAAAATACTACTAAATTAAACAAAAATGTTGTTGCTAAGTAAAATATTCTTCTAATAATTTATTTAATCTGACTCATTTATATTGGCAATTCAGACATACATTATACATTTTAAAGTAGACGACTTTAAAATGATTTTACCAATATTTTTGAGTTGCGTTCCTGGAACGACTTTACTGAAAGATAGTTCATTCGATTACATGAAATCAACCCCAACTCAATATTATCCGTCACAGAAAAATCATAGCATGTGATCTGTCTTTAAAAAGACAACCAAATGCAACGATGACAGTAACATTCTTGCGTTAGAGATTCCATAGTAAATTACGAGGAAAAACCAGGAAAAAACCTTGTGATACGATCCCGTCATCATAAATATTAGTCATACATTTAATTTACTCTCAAGAAACTAATACCAAATTCTGACTTTAATATGTTTAGATTATAAATAATATTAATAATACATAGATATACAATAAGTAATACTAAAATATAAAATATGTACTAACTCGATATGTTATTGACTTACTAATCGTGGTATTTTCTTTTTATTTACTTCCTCTTTTAGTATGGGTAACGACATCCTACTGCATTCTACCGAAGAATTTGCGACACAATTGGTCTCATTTAGCATAATTAGAGCCGCTTCTTTGATTTTTCTCTTTTTACTATCTGATTCTTTCAGGACTATACTTGAAAATATTTCAACTGAACTCTATGTTCATTGTCCCATGTATAGTCCTGAAAGAATCAGATAGTAAAAAGAGAAAAATCAAAGAAGCGGATCTAATTATGCTAAATGAAACCAATTGTGTCGCAAATTCTTCGGTAGAATGCAGTTGGATGTGGTTACCCATACTGAAAGAGAAAGTCAATAAAAAGAAAATACCACGATTAGTAAGTCAATAACATATCGAGTTAGTACATATTTTATATTTTTATATTACTTATTGTAAACCTATGCATTATTAATATTATTTATAATTTAAACATATTAAAGTCAGAATTTGGTATTAGTTTCTTGAGGTTTTTCCCTGGTTTTCCCTCGTGATTTACTATGGAATCTCTAACGCGAGAATTTTACTGTCATCGTTGCATTTGGTTGTCTTTTTAAAGACAGATCACATGCTATGATTTTTTTGTGACGGATATTCTTGAGTTGTGGTTGATTTCATGTAATCGAATGAACTATCTTTCAGTAAAGTCGTCTCAGGAACGCAACTAATAAAGACTGGCAAAATCATTTTAAAGTCTTCTACTTTAAAATGTATAATGTAGGTCTGAATTGCCAATATAAATGAGTCAGATTAAATAAATTTTTAGAAGAAAATTTTACTTAGCAACAACATTTTTGTTTAATTTAGTAGTATTTTGTATTTTGACAACGATACCCGATTTGGACGTCGAAACGTTAATAAAATTATTTTTTCAATTTAACTGTGGCTCATTTCCCATATAAATAGTTAATCATAAAAATGCCACAAGGAAATACACTCGCGATCATAAAAAGCGGGTCACTCGATGAGTTATTCAAGTTAGATTTCTCGAATTTTCTAAACCTGTTGTCCGATTTGAGTGATTATTTTAGTATGCTATAGCCTTATTCTTTAAGAACATCGCCATCATAATATTGTTGCTAAACCTGTGAATTGTCATTATACCGGGTGTAACAATCATACTGTGTTTATTCCTCAAAGTCCGAAACACCCCGTGGAATGTTTTAGCATAGATAAAATATTGAAATTAAAACTGAATTGTAGCCTTAGGCTTTCTTAACATTTTCTTTTTTGATTTATTTGTTTATGTTGGATAATAAAAAAGTTAGGCACCTTAACAACTAACCATGTTCTTCATCAATACAGGGTGTTTCTAAATAAGTGCGACAAAATTTAAGAGGCAATTCTGCATGAAAAATAATGACCGTTTGCTTTATACACGTATGACCACAAATTCTTTGGTTTCGAGATACGAGATGTTGAATTTTTTCTTACAAACTGACGATTTATTTATTGCTCTAAAAGCGGTTGAGATATGCAAATGAAATTTGGTAGATGTTAAGAGGTAGTTATGATGCATTTTTTGACATACAATTAGGAATTTTATATTCACCATTGGCTTGCATACGGGATGTATCTAAAATGTTTATACCCGTATGCACACCAATGGTGAATATTAGAATTATTAATTGTATGTCAAAAAATCCACAATAACTGCTTCTTAAAACTTACCAAATTTCGTTTGCATATCTCTATTGGTTTTAGAGCAATAAATAAATCGTCAGTTTGTAAGAAAAATTTCAACATCCCGTATCTCGGAAACGAAGCATTTACGGACATATGTTTATAAAGCAAACTGTCATTATTTTTTCATACAGAATTACCCCTTAAAGTTTGTCTCAATTATTTAGAAACACTCTGTATTGATGAAGAACATAGCTAGTTATTAACGTGCTTAACTTTTTTATTATCCAACATAAACAAATAAATCAAAAAAGAAAATATTAAGAGAGCTTAAGGCTACAATATTGTTTTAATTTCAATATTTTATCTATGCTAAAACATTCCACAGGGTGTTCCGAACTTTTAGGAATAAACAGAGTATGATTGTTACACCCGGTATACAATGACAATTTACCTGTCTAGCAACAATATTATGATGGCGATATGCTTAAAGAAAAAGGCTATAACATACTAAAAAAATCACTCAAATCGGACAACAGGTTTAGAAAATTAGAGAAATCTAACTTGAATAAATCATCGAGTGACCCGCTTTTTATGATCGCGAGTGTAGCTTCAGAAAAACATCTTATTTTATGCTATATATAATATCACTCAAATTTGATAAAATTTACATGGATAGATTCGATAGATCCATCTCAAAATTACGTTCATTTCATTTCATTGTGTAAACTATGATTTTTTCTTAATAATGGCGTAAATTGATATAAATAAATCTAAAATCAAATGGGTACGTCCGCAATGTAGACAGAGAAAAAATATTTCTTAATTCGGTATTCCATAAATCTTCTGCAGGTCAGTCGTGCCAAAGTATATTACTTCCTCTAATCGGCTTTGCTCGCAATAGTTTTAAGCTGTTGTAAATAGCATCTTGACTAATAATACATATTTATGAATGACTTTTTATGGACTTCAAAAATGTGGTTTCGATAAACTTTAATTGCAATTTGCGCTGTTATTAATCAAAATTCAGAGTTGGTGGAATGATATGAAATGATCATAATTTCAAGGCGAATATATTCTTGCAAATTTTATTGAATTTAAGGGACATTACATTTTCCATAACATGTGTGCGATGTCCTTTGTTTTGAAATCTATGTAAATTATGCGAATTGATCTGGGATAATTTTTTTTATTTGTTCGAAAATTGTCAGCATCAGTACTAAAACTATGTCTTTAAGCCCTATGTTTACTGATATGTTTTCTAGGTGAGTTTAATCTTACCTGAAAAATATTTCAATTTAACTAAAACAGTTATCTAAGATCAGAATTTGTTAAAGTTTTAAAGCAGCCGTTATTTCTGCATTTGAGCGTTAAATTTAACATTAAATTTTATACTATAAATCTACAACCAAGATGCAGTAGAAATAAATAAACCAAGACCCGTTAGATGCTGCTAGGAGCACTACCGAATCACAATTTACAATGTATTGTTATGATCTGCTTCTTATTAATTTTATATTAATTATTATTTATTTGATTAATTATTTAATTGTCGCAAATCATATATAAAAAAATGAATAAAAAAATCTCAGGGTGCCTTTTTACAATATTAAAAAATGTCTAAATTATCTTACGTTATACTTATCTTCTCTCGTGGTTTCAGTATCTCTTAGTTGATCCTAATCGGAGTAAAAATAGGAAAAAAAAATAAAGCAAAATATAAAATAACATACAGAATTGTCTTATACTTTTCAAAATCAATACTCTAAAAATCTATCAAATCTAAAACCTGTGGACACAGATGTCCGAATGAAATTTTTACCACTTAAATTTATTATAGTTAAAAAAAACAATTTATCGGTTTGTTCCCGATGACTTTGGTAAAACAAACTAAACAAAACAAATTTATGTATTCGCAAGATTAGCTATACTTCCTATTTACTTTTAGAAATATTGGAATTTTAATTCATATGCTTTTTACTCAAAATTTTAGTTTCCGAACATAAAAATATCTTTCACATAAGTTGACTGACCTTTTTCTTCACTCACTCTGATGTCTTCTCGTGACCCAAAAACAGCTCTCCCTCGTTGACTATGTTAAAGCCTACTCATCAAAGCCCTCTCCGTTCTCCAGCTTCAAAACTATCAGCATACCAGCACCAATTCTCCAACGAGCCAAAGCCTCTTTTGACCAGTACTCAATTCACACAAACTCCAAAAATTTTCTGCTCTCCTTCTCACAATAATACAGAACCAAAGAGGTATTTCGTCTCAATTTGATCTGTCTCTCGTTCCACTTTTCAGCACTATTCTCCACTATCAAACAACCACTGGTACTTGCTAACTACTTATCCACGAAAACGTCGAACTGCTCCTCAGCGATGCCAAAAACATAATAATTTCTTTTTCAAACTCACTCAACATTCAAACCACTTTTCCCCTTCCAACTTGCCAAGAATCAGAAACATTTCTCTTTTCCATTCGACAAACAAACAGTCATTTTCAAAATTATTCCGACCATCCTAATTACTTTCGGGGAACCCTACAATATTTACTCGGGTTGAAACAAAGATATTAAAATTCCAAACTTTCTTTTAAACCATTTTTCTAGAAAATGATAATTACCTCTACCTGTGGATTCTATAGTTCCCGTAATAAACAATCTTTTCCATTTTAAATCTAAATACATCGTCCTTTTCACTTTAATTATTCACAAAAGTCTTTAATGGTTCATCGGAAAGCTCATTAAAAAAGAAATCCACTTACATCCAAACTAAATTCTAATAAATATTTACAGATCAATATATAGGGTGTATTAAATTTATGTGCCTCGTTATTTAAAAAAATTTTAATTTAATTTTCATTTTGCCTTTGATTGATAAATTGAAAACACAATAGTATATACAATGTAAATAATTATGACTCGGGAGTGCTCCCAGTAGTATTTAACGTGTCTTTGTTTAATTATTTCTACTGCATCCTGATTGTAAGTTTAGTATAGTATTAGTAGTTTATTAAATTATATCACTATTTTAAAGGTGAAGCTTCGTTGTAAACTTTTTACCCATTGTGTTTCTTTAATTATAAATATAAAGAAAAATTCAACCGTTAAACTTGCGAACCGTCTTACCATAATAACATTACACTTACAGTACAATTACAAAAACCGGTCATTAATAAAATTTTGTAAAGAAAAATCAATGTAAAGTGAAACTTTATAACAAGTTTAAGTAACTTCAAACTTACGCGTGAGGAACTTGTTGGATACAAATCAAATTGACGGGGACTGGGTTCATCTGCCATTCTCGTTTGCATGTACTTTCGTAACTTAAACAAACTTCTTGCTATCATAATGTTCATGCCCACTATCATTATCACCGGCAACACTAAAGTCATAGTTGTGTCTACATAGTTAAATACCTCCATAAAGTTGATATATTTGGGTTTCAGTTGACACTCATTATCGATGACGTCTGTTATCCAAAACGCGAAAATGTAGAGAAGAAATGCCACTAGACCTAGACCGGACACAATTTTTTTCGCTCTTTTTGCTGTACATATGTATGGTTTTTTTAATGGGTACTGTACAGCTATAAACCTTTCTATGGTGAACGCTACAATTAACCAAACGCTTAGAAAAGAGAACACGTAGGTCAAGTAAATGCACATCTGGCAAATACCTTGCATATTGTATAAATGTATAAAGTTATTCGAGCTGCAGTAAAGTACAAGTAAGCAGAGTAAGTATCCAGAATCAGCCAAAGCTAGAGCGGCTAAATAGTAACTAGAACTTCTCAGTTTTAAATGCGTACACAATAGCACTACACAAGAAGTTAGATTTCCTAAAAAACCGGTCACTATTATAACTGGAATGTAGTATAAATGTAAAAAGTCCATATAATTCGCGAAGCCATATGAACTTTCTGCACAACTTAAAAGTTTTTCTACGTCACTGGTTTCGTTCATTAAGTATTGTTCTTCCACGTAGAGCAAACTTCGGGGAGTTTGGAAGTACTCGCGTGGAGAATCCATCTCCGTGCGATGCGGTAACGCCAGAGAGAATTCGCGGTGAAAACTGAACGGAAAACTGAAGTTCAAGTTTAGCGTTGAGGCCAGACGCAAGCGTGAGGCTGTAGGTGTAGACAGTGTGTTTTCAGAATGCAGTACGATTGCAATATGCAATATTTTTATTGGATGATTTTATTTGTGAAGCGAAGTGTCTATAAATGTTTTTCAAGCATTCCAAATTTTACCAAATTATGAATTATTATACACTACATATATTTAGAAAACTTTTCTTTTAGAAGTATGTATAGAAAGAAAAATTATTCTTTGGATTAAAATGACACCTTTATTGGGACCGTGCAAGTTTACTCCAGGCTGTGGGTGAAAAATAGGTCGATTTCAGGATATAATTCAGGAATTTTTGAAACCTATCAGGTGTTGTAAAGGACAATGCCAGGAATAACTTCTACTAAAATGTGACCAAAAATATGGTGAGCTTTTTTTATTGCGATTTTCATTTGTTAAATTTGCAATTTTTAAAGATTTTTAATTTTGCAGCTTTGGATATTGATTCTAGAGAAAAACTTTTTAATAGAAAGTTATAGTAAATTAAAAAACCTACAATTTAAGCTATGGTAGGTTTAATTTCGTTTATTGGTTATTGCAAAACAGCATGCGAAAGGTCCAAAATGGCCGTTGTTTACAATTGCGTTATTTATTGTACAAATAATTTTTTTATTTTTTAAAGCTTTAATATGAATATCTTTCAATTCCAGACATAAAAAAACATTGTAAGGCCGGATTAACGAATTTGTTGCTTAGATATTATAAATTGTTTATCCCACGAGGTCAAATATCGAAGGCTATAACTTTTGAAAAAAAAAATCGTAGAGAGTTGGTCAAGCACCATTTTTAAACCTTTAATTCTTGGGTTTGAAAATAAGGGGGCAAATTTCGTTATAAACATTTAGAGCTGAAGCGGCCCTGTACATTCTATGAGTTTCTAACTTACAGATTATTGTTGCTGAAGACGAAACGAAGATTTATAAAAAAAATAAAAAATTTCTACGACCAACTGAAGCCGAGATAATTGTTTCTTTTTTCTTAAATCGTAGTGCCTCTATTTATAACAATTAAGAGATTATTTTACAGTCATTGACTAAAAAAAGACTTATATTATCTTAAAATAAAAATTATTATAAAATATAGTTACATTTAATTATTAAAAATTATTTTTAAAGTCAGTGGTTTTGCGAGCGGCCGAATTTGGCAAATCGCACGGCTCGCTTCAAATCCGCGCGCTCGGAAAATTTTTACGTAACTTGTATTAAATTTTGACCGAAAACAATTTAATAATATAGTCCAATCTTTCACGGTTTTTGCTCTAAATTTTAAAGAACCGCTTGGATTGACATGAAATTTGGCATACGTATAGCTTACATGTCAAAGAAAAAAAGTGATATTGTGCTGATGTGTGACTTTCACCCCCCTGGGGGTGACTTTCACCCCCTCTTGGGGGTGAAAAAATATATGTCCAAAATAAGTCCGGAAATGGGTAAACTGACTAATTTTAAGTAACTTTTGTTCTATAGAGCATTTTCGCCAAGTCAACACTTTTCGAGTTATTTGCGAGTGAATATGTTATTTCAACAAAATAACCACATTTTTATACGGTTTTTTGCAAATAACTCAAAAAGTAAGTATTTTGTCGAAAAAAACGTTCTTCCCAAAACTATAGCCTATAAAAAAGTAAAAAAAATGGTGTACGCATTAGGTCTCTGGATCTCGTAGAACCAAAGTTATAGCCAATGAAAAATAGATTCATATGCACAAAATTTCAAATAGAATACTTCGACGTGAAATATCTAAACCGAGTAAGACCCGTTGGACCCGTAAATTCCGTTGGGCACAATAATCAACCCAAAAAATATCATTTTTTCGTCTAGATTATCTCATAATAGAATCTGCATGTATTTGGCAAACAAAACCGTAGTAGATAATTTCATGACACAACATGGCTCTATAGAAGTACTCGGCGAATTTGTAACAGCACGGAGACTTGTCTCTCCAGCAGAAAGACTAGTTTTGTCTGGTGTCTGCCCGTCAATTCCTCATCAAGTATTAGTTGAAGAATTACAGAATATCGGTTTAAAGCTTATTTCCCCAATAACATTTATGAAAATTAGCTCGAATCTTCCGGAATATAGTCACATATTGAGCTTTCGGAGGCAAGTTTATGTAAGCCCTATAACATCATCAATTCCAGATTCTATTCTAATAAATTTCGACCAAACACCTTACCGCATACTTTTGTCATAAGGTACAGTCACCTGCTTTATTTGCAAAAGTACAGGACACATATCATCCCAATGCAATAACAGTTTAGTAACGGAATCAACTCTTATTGATTCAAAAAATGGAGTACCAAATCAAACAGGTCCAACAAGTATATTACACAAGGTACCAAACACTCAGCAGTCATCAAGTGGTGCATTATCAAATCCGAGCATATCACCTGCACCTACAAATCTCCATGACCAAGAAATTACTAATACTCCTACTCATAGCAACACTTTCAATCAACCACATTCAGCGGCAATACCGTTTCCACAAACTTCCGAAGCAATATCCTCCAATCTATTAGCACCTATTCCATTAGATATAACTGCAGAAAACTCTAATAAAACTGATACATCACCACAATTTTCTGAAACAACCATTTCAACCAATCTTACAAACAAAACTTCAAGCTCGACTTCTGTCACTACCAATGAGTCTGCTCCAGTACTTCCAAATGTAATAAAGCCACAACATCTAAGTGAAAACTCTAATAGCACTTGCGAAATCGCAAGTTCTTCCATGAAACGCAGTATTGGTGAGGTTGATACGCCTCCTTCAGACTCAGCAATTTCATCACAAAATCTGTTTGCAAAACCCAAATCCTCTAAACCAAAAAAACCGCGCTCATCTAAAGTCCCACGTACACGGGAAACTCTTGAAAATTTTATTGATAATCATACCCCACCATTCGTTTTAAATTACCACCAATTGTCCTTACTGATTGATAATGTCCAAGGCTCCCCCGACACTATTAGCGTCGTTAAAGAATTTACAACTGATATGGCTGGTTTACTTCATCTTTTACAAAGCAGCTACCAATATGCAAATGATAGATCTACAAAAACCAAGTATACAAAGCTTCAAAAGAAACTACACAACTATTTATGGAAAGAGATTTCTGACTTAGACAGTGACTCTTCTGTAGACAATTGTTCAGTATCATCTAACTCCGAATCTGTTAACAATATTCAAATCGATACCTCAATGGAACATTGATGAATTCTTCCATCGTCTCCCTATGCTACAGCTTCTTTTATCTGAATATTCTCCAGATATTATCTGTCTACAGGAGACAAACTCAAAGACCAATCAGTTGTATAATTCAAAATATTTCACTTGCTTCCGCAAAGACCGTACAGATGCAAGTCGTGCAAGCGATGGTGTAGCAATAGCAATCGTTTTTTCAGAAAACAATCTTCTTCTCCGTTTAACTCCAGCATGTAACACATATTCAGCTAAACTCTACGCCATATACCGTGCTGTAAAACTTCTTAACGAGCTTACACTCACAAAAGCCCTGATCATAACAGATTCTCTTAGCTCTCTAAACACATTAAAACACATTTTTCCGAAACATCCTTTTGAAAAGTTGCTAAAATACCAGCTGTCCTAAGCTCATGGACATGGAAGAAGCGTCTAATTTTTATGGGTTCCCTCACACGTCGGAATAACAGGAAATAAAGAAGCTGACAGGACTGCACGAGAGGCAATTTTAAGTGATTTTTCGGAGCCGATAGGCAAGTGTGTTTCCAGTGACTTAAAAGCTTATTTTAAAAACAAAGTGTTGTGTTTGTGGCGAAATGAGTGGTCTCAAAATAATTCTAAGCTAAATAAAATCAAAAATAATGTGTCTCAGTGGATTCCACCGTCGCGGAATAGACGAGAACAAATTGTGGTTGCGCGTTTACGTCTAGTACACACCAGGTTAACGCACTCTTACCTTTCAACAAAGAAAAATCTACCTATATGTGATCAGTGTAACGTTCGATTAACAGTCAAAGACTTTTTAACAAGTTGTAGTAAATATGACCAAGAAAGACAGCGCAACAATATTCCAAACGCTCTACCAGAGGCTCTAGGTCAAAACTGTTCCTATGACAATATGGTTAATTATCTAAGATCCATAAATATTTTGTACAATCTGTAGTTGTTTACTTTTGTTATTTATATTTGGTTCCGTCGCTAATAACCTTTTGGTGGATGCGACTTCTTTTTCTAATAAAAAAAATATACAGTCTATTTACCACTGTATTTGTTTTTCTTGATAAACCCTTATATGTGAAATCTCATTTCTGATGAAATAATATTACGAAAATGATACATATATATGAAATATATAACTATATTTTTAATTTTTTCATTGTTATATAAATATAATAATAGTAATGTTACTTCTTATTATACAATATAAAACTTTTTCTTCTTGTAGTGACTATCCGTTTTGGATGTTGGCGACCATCATGTAAATCTGTACTTGCACACTAAATCGGTACTGCTGCTATAAAAAGATTTGTAGTTGTTGTGTTGAACGACGTACGTAAATTTTCTAGCAAGGTAATCCTTCGCCTTTCTGGTTCTCAGTTTCCAAATGGGGCTTGCCAAATTGCCATGATGGTCGCCAACATCCAAAACGGATAGTCACTACAAGAAGAAAAAGTTTTATATTGTATAATACGAAGTAACATTATTATTATTATATTTATATAACAATGAAAAAACTAAAAATATAGTTATATATTTCATATACATGTATCATTTTTGTAATATTATTTCTTCAGAAATGAGATTTCACATATAAAAGTTTATCAAGAAAAACAAATACAATGTCGGCCAAAATTTAATACAAGTTACGTAAAAATTTTCCGAGCGCGCGGATTTGAAGCAAGATTGCAAAATTCGGCCGCCCGCAAAAGCACCGATTTTAAAAGTAATTTTTAATAATTAAATGTATACTATATTTTATAATAACTTTTATTTTAAGATAATATAAGTCTTTCTTTAGTCGATGACTGTAAAATGATTTCTTAATTGTTATAAATAAAGGCACTACGATTTAAGAAAAAGTAAACAATTATCTGGACTTCAGTTGGTTGAAAAATTTTTTTATTTTTTTTATAAATCTTCGTTTCGTCTTCAGCAACAATAATCTGTAAGTTAAACACTCATAGGATGTACAGGGCCGCTTCAGCTCTAAATGTTTATAACGAAATTTGCCCCCTTATTTTCAAACCCAAAAATTAGAGGTTTAAAAATGCTTTACGCATTTATTTACATCAGAATATCAAAACATAACTCTTCAGAAGGAGAATGGATGTTTCACCAACTCTCTACAATTTTTTGTTTCAAAAAGTTATAGCCTTCGACATTTGACCTCCTGGGATAAACAATTTATAATATCTAAGCAACAAATTCGTTAATCCGGCCTTACAATTTTTTTTATGTTTGGAATTGAAAGACCTTCATTTTAAAGCTTTAAAAAATATATTTGTACCATAAATAACGCAATTGTAAAAAACGGTCATTTTGAACTTTTCGCAGGCTGTTTGGCAATAACCAATAAACGAAATTAAACTTACCGTAGCTCAAATTGTAGGCTTTTTAATTTTCTACAACTTTCTATTAACCCGGCACCTGCCACGTGGCTTTGCAAGGCATCAACTGCCACGTGGGGTGCTCACAGCACCCCTTAAAAATTTTCTGCGATCTACTTGTTTATAAACAAAATAATGTGTTGAGTTACACAAGAATATAAAAAAAAACATGTTTTATTAACTTATTAGCTACTAATATATTATAAAAGTTAAAAAATAAAATTAAAAAGGTGTTATAAGCAAATTAGCAAGTACCAACCCATAATAAATGAAGTGATGTAAAATATCTAAGAAAATTAAAATTTATTGAGTATAGAGGATATATTAATAATTTAGATCAGTTATTACAATAAAAAAATGTAAATCTGACCTGTTTATCAAAAACATAAAAAAATTTTACTGCCAGATGATGACACTCCAATTCGAATTTAGAGCTACAATTTCAGAATGACACTAAATAACCACTTCAAACAAAAACAGATCTATGCTATATAATATTATTGAAAGCTACTATGACGCACAGGACGGTTAACAAATTTGAAATACCAAATATTTGATGAAAATGTGTTATGGGGTGCTGGTATCACCCCACGTGGCAGGTGCCGGGTTAAAAAGTTTTTCTCTAAAATCAATATCCTAAGCTGCAAAATTAAAAATCTTTAAAAATTGCAAATTTAACAAATGAAAACCGCAATAAAAAAAAGGTCACAATATTTTTGGTCACATTTTAATAGAAGTTATTCCTGGCATCGTTCTTTACAGCACCTGATAGGTTTCAAAAATTCCTGATGAGTCTCGTTCGAACGTTCGGACAGTAAAGTCGTTATCGTAGATAACCATTAGTTTATAATTGCTTTTTAATTTCACAAGTTTTTGTTAGTGAAGTGCAAAACAACACATATATTAATCATTGGGTGATGATAGATTTTGTTATCATTGGATGATAACAAATTTAGTGAGTACCTATTTAATTTACCTACTTCATAATATTTAACATGTCACAGAACGTCAATAACCCTACTAAATCGTATTTAGCGGCGTTAGCCCAGAACTCGAATCTACTACCAAACAGAGATCAAGCCGTAGTTTTTACATCAATAGATGGTTTTAAAATACAAGACTATCTCCTACAGATTGGACCAATAGTGAACCCATATAATATAATATACTGTTCACGCATCTCTAACAATCGAGTATGCATATACTTGAGAGATAAAAACATTGTCGACGATTTTCTAAAAAATTATGGAAGTATCACAATTAATAACACTCGTATAGTTGCTCGAAGATTAATTACCCCATCAGATAGATTGCTAATATCTAATGCAAGCCCCACAATTTCTAATGAAGAAATCACAGGATGTTTACAAAATCTAGGCTTAACATTATTATCGCCAATCATACAACTGAGAATTGGAGCTACTGACCCAGCTTACAGCCATATACTTAGTTTTAGAAGACAAATTTACATCTCGCCTCCAGAAAATGCATCTTTACCGGAATACATTGATATAGAACAAGATGGAATAGTAAATAGGTTATATTTAACACTAGACAGCCACAACTGTTTCAAATGCAAGCAGGCAGGACACAATGCTTTACAATGCACTGCCTCATTTCCACCACCTATGAGTATAATACCTACAGGAAGCAATATTCAATCAGACAACATAACTCAGGCCCAGAATTCAGCACTTTCTATTTCTGACACCACTACCGCTTCTTCTTCCAATAATACACAACCCATCAAAGACCACAGTTCACTAATAAAACAAAACGTACCCCTAGATATGTCTAAGCTATCTACGCCACAAAATCCAGAACTATCAAACTCACCCCTCTCTCAATCTTTCAATACCCCTATGAATCTTGAGATAAACAAAAATATTTTGGTGGACAATACAAAGTCCGATCATCCCTCAACACATAATAACTCACAAAAACGTACCGCTTCTGCTGTTTCTTCTCCTACTTCTGAGGATGTCCAATTCGCAAATCCAACTCTAACACAAAATAAGAAAAAGACCAAAATAGAAAAAAACCTGAACAAAACATAAAGTTTTCAGACAATACTAAAACATATATAGATAATCACTCGCCTCCTTTTTGCCTCAGTAGTCAGCAAGTTGAAAGTCTACTAGAAAATTGCTACGGCTGTTCTGATGTAGTAACGGTGGCGAAGGATTATAACTCTGACATCGCAGCTATTATCACTATGTTGGATGAAATTCACCCACATTTAGAAGACAGAACAACAAAATATCGATGCACTAAATTGAGGAAAAAATTAGCTCTACAAATTAATTTACAAATTAATTTAACGAATTTGGATTCTGAAAGTGATTCATCCAGTTTTTAATTTTTGTGCTCATTAATAAAATATAATCATTTATGTATAACAAAATTTTACAGTGGAATTTAAATAGCTTTAAAACTCGTTTACCTATGTCACAGTTGTTAATCAATCAATACACACCACAAATTATTTGTCTTCAAGAAACTAATTTTAAAGATTCCACCTGCATGAATCTAAAATCTTTTAATTCATATTTTAAAAATAGGGATAATGCTGGTCACGCTTCAGGTGGCGTTGCCATTTATGTAAAAGAACAAATAATATCCAAAGAAATTCCTCTAAGCACAAATCTGTAAGCTGTAGCTGTACAAATTGGTACAACACAAAAAGTTAACATATGTAATATATATATATACCTCCAAATTATAACCTAGAACAACAACATCTTGTAAACCTAATAAATCAGGTACCTAATCCAAAATTTATACTGGGAGATCTAAATGGACATAACACTAACTGGGGTTCCTTTAAAACTACATCTAACGGAAAGAAGATTGAAAATATAGTGAACACGTTAAATCTTGCAATACTAAACGATGGTAGTAGCACCCACTTAAACTTATCGACAGGGACATTTTCTTCTATAGATATCTCACTTTGTACACCCACTCTTCAAATAAATCACAATTGGTACGTAGAAAAAGACTTATATGGGAGTGATCACTACCCGATTTTAATAGAAAAACACTTGATTAAATCTACGCCAGTTAAGCCTGATCCGAGATGGAGGTTAGACAAAGCTGACTGGGGCCTTTTTCAAGAAATTATCCGTAGTGAATCTTCAATGATTTGTTTAGATAATACAATAGACGAAATAATTCTACAATTCAATAAAATCATAACCGAAGCAGCTATAAAAGCAATAGGAAAAACAAAGTTCATTGAAAGGGATAAAGTTACTCCCTGGTGGAATGAAGAATGTAAAGAAGCTATTAAACTAAGTAAAAAAGCTCTTCAAAAGTACAAAAGACACAAAAATCTAGAAAATTTAATCGAACTGAAAAGGAGTAGGGCTAGAACCAAACTGGTTACCACAAGATCTAAAAGACAATCCTGGATAAAATATGTAGAAACGATAAATAATTACACACCTGTATCAAAAGTTTGGAGGAAAATAAAGAAGATAACAGGCTCGAGTTCATATCAAGGAACAGATTCATTAGAATTAGACAATAAATCATCTACAACAGACCATGCAGAAATCGTAGAAAAAATAGCCGAAACATTCCAGTTAACATCCTCAAATTCTATTTATGATAAAGATTTCCTAACATATAAAGAACAAAAAGAAAGTATTCCCATCAACATAGTAAACAATAATGAACCTATAAATGTACTTATCACAATCAGAGAAATAAGAGAGATGCTAGATTCTTTAAAGGACACATCTCCAGGTCCGGATGACATTCCAGCTTCTTTTCTGAAACACCTACCTGAAGAAGCTTTAGAAATTTTATTAAAAATATACAATCGTATATGGACTAAACATGAATTTCCCAGATTATGGAAATCCTCTATAACTATTCCCATTTTAAAACCTAATAAACCACGAAACAAAGCAGATTCTTATCGTCCTCTCTCTCTAACTTGTGTCATGTGTAAGCTTTTAGAAAAAATTATAAATAAACGTTTATTGTGGTGTCTGGAAGAAAACAACCATCTGATTAATGAACAATCTGGATTTCGTCCTTTAAAATCGGCCACAGACAACTTAGTAGATCTAGAAACGCATATTAATAACGCCTTCTGTAACAACCAGAAATGTATTGCAATTTATTTTGATTTGCATAAAGCATTTGATATGGCCTGGAATCACAAAATAATATCATCACTAAAATCATGGGGTTATCAAGGAAATATACTCGCTTTTGTTAAAAATTTTCTCCTAAATAGAAATTTCAAGCTAAAAGTAAACGGTCTTCTATCTAATGTGAAATATCAAGAAAATGGCACACCTCAGGGATCAGTGATCAGTCCGACGCTTTTTCTTGTAGCTATTAATGATATAATCAAATCAATGAATAAACCCATTCAAGCCAGATTATATGCTGATGATCTCATAATATTCTTAAAGGGAAACAATATACAGAGTATGGCCAAATTACTACAAGATCAACTCGATAACTTTATATGTTGGTCTAAAAAGAGTGGTTTTCAATTTGCTTCATCCAAAACTCGCTGTATCCTATTTTCAAAGAGACCAAAGCAGATAAAGGAGATACCTACTTTAAAATTTGGAGGTCAGAGACTCGAATATGTAGAAACAATTAAATATCTAGGTCTAATATTTGATCAAGCTTTAACCTGGAAAGAACATATTAAATATATTTCAGCAGCATGTCAAAAAAGACTAAACCTCTTGAAATGTCTTTCTGGTACAAACTGGGGAGCGGACGGTAGGACTCTACTCACATTATATAAAAATCTGATCCGTTCCAAGATTGATTATGGATGCCAAGCTTACTCATCTGCTTCAAAAACAACTCTAAAAGTTTTAGATATCGTACAAAACAACGCTCTTAGAATAATATGTGGTGCATTTAGAACAACTCCTATTATAAGTCTTCAGGCCGAACTCGGCGAACTACCTTTAGATTTAAGAAGACAGGAATTAATTCTCTCATATGCAGTGAAGCGGTACTCTTCACAATGTCACCAAACTATTTGCTCTTCAAGTACTCAGCATACAAAAACGCACATTCCCTTTCAAGAAAAATGCAAACGAATCATAAATGAACTACACCTTAAAGTTCCTAAAATCTATCCTAGCAAAATACCAACTCCCCCTCCTTGGCTAATATCTTCTCCTCATTTAATAATGGATCTAGCGCTAGAAAATAAGAAAGAAACCAATCATCATATAATTATTTCTAAATATCAAACCTTAATTTCTCAATTTTCTCCCCCTAAAGTCCCCCACTTTATGGAAAACTTAACTTAACCTTTTTCTGATTTTAGCACATACTCTTCACAATCCAATAGATCCCCATAACGCTCGAGTAACTGCAAATTTAGTATACTTTCCTCCCCTACTATGAGGATTTATTGATGAAAAACATGGATAGCTGTTAACGTACATAACTTTTTTATTATCTCACATAAGTAAATGAATCGAAAAGGAAAATGATAAGCAGGCCTAAGTCTACAGTCGAGTATTAATTCTAATATTTTACATATGCTAGAATATTCCACAGGGTGTTCCAAACTTTACGAAAAAAACACAGTATGATTGGTACACCCAGTATAAAATGGTATTTACCTGTCTAGTAACAATATTATTACAACGATATTCTTAAATAATAAGGCTATAACATACTGAAAGAATCACTCAAATCGGACCACTGGTTTATGAAATACGAGACATCAAACATGTCTCATTTTTAACGTGTTCGGCTAATTTTGCCGGTGTGTGTATATAATTTCAAGAGCTCATAAATAGCTCGTAATTCTGCCGCAAAAACCGATTCAACATTCCTATTTTTAAGTAGTGGGGTGGCTGAGTCAGCCCCCCCACTAAAGTATTAAATTCCTGCTCAGTGGAACGAGCTCAAAATTTTTAGTTTGCGGAATATGAAAGCTCATAAATAGCTCATAAATCAGGGCTATTTGTTTTTTAATTTTTACAAGTGGGGGGGGGGCAGCACAACACGGGTTAAATATCTGCCGACAATAAATACACGTATCTGCAATAAACATTTTGTTGAAACAGATTGCGTATTGCCCCTAGATTCGACTGTAAAAAATCGAATACTTCACTATAAAACTCAGATCAACATAAATATTTTTATTTTGGTCTGAGCTATAGAAATAAAATATTAAGACGATGATTAATACAGCTTACCCTTCGATAGGGGCTTCCCTTTTTCAGTAACTCTCGCATTCTAGCAAAAAGAATATCGAAAGAAAATGGAAGAACTGAAACTTATTAATGAAAAGGCGCTTCACGATCAACTACGAAATTAATCAAATATCTCCAACGAAAGAGTACAAAAATTAGAAAGAGAGGAGAGGAGGAAAAATATTGTGACTCAATGACTGCAGATTGACACCGAGCAACCACTCTTGCTAGGGAATGAGGTAGAAAAATTGACAGAAAAGGAAATGCGAGTAAAAGTAAAAGTTAATGAAGCAAGAAAACTGGGAGAAAAAATATATTTGGTAAAGATGGATAGCAAGACAGAAAAGACCAAAGTAATGCAAAATAAGATGAAACTCAAGCAACTGAGAGAAAGAGTATACAAAAATGATGATCTGACGAAGGACCGAAAGGGAAATAATGACCAAAATAAGAAGAATTACTAAGGAAGAGAAAATCAAAGGCACAACAACAGGATACCAAAAAATGACAATAAACAATGAATTATGGAAATGGAATAAAGAAAAGGAGCAGCTGGAAAGAATAGAGAAAGACATTGCAAAAAACTAGAATTGAATGCAGTATTAGGAGACCCAACAAAGATGATTCGGCAAAAAGAAACGGAAACAAGAATCGAAAAATAATAAAACGAGATAATGACAATAAAGAAGAATTAGTTAAAATAGCGACGTGGAATATAAAAGGATCATTCCAGGAAGAAAAACTGAAGCATCTACTTAGTAAAAGAAGCCAGAAAATATAAATTTGATCTTGTGGCAACAAGAGACTTAGAAACTGGGACAGGGCAGTTAGGAAATAGATGGCTATATACACAGTGGAGGCTGTTAAAGGGCTTCTTTTTTTCCAGTAACTCTCGCATTCCTTCTCCTCAATTCGTTTTTCAACGTACAAACAGTCCAAGGTCCGTATTTTTCTGCCATAATTTATTATTTATTAAATCGTAAACAAAAACACCATGTACAAACTTCACAAATTGTCAAAACGTGGACCCCAAGTATATAGGTCTGGATCCCGCGTATGAAAAAAAAGTTGATTAATAGCAACCTGAAAATTTGTTAATAGCTTAAGGGTGTCTAGTCGGATAAACTTTGATATACGGGAACACTGGAACAGGGGCAGTTTTAATTGTGGAACAGGTTAAAAATTTGGAATGGTCAAAACACGAAAACGGCACATTTATTTTGTCCGACAGAACAGACTTAAACTCTCCGAACAGGGATTAAACTCTCATGCAAAAATCAGACTGATATTTATCACCTGTCATAATTCCTGTCATTTGACATATTCTACATGTTCCACTCATTAAAACACCCATTTGGTGATAAATAGCAGTGTGATTTTTGCATGAGAGTTTAATATCTGTTCGGAGAGTTTAAGTCTGTTCTATCGGACAAAATACATGTGCCGTTTTCGTGGTCTGACCGTTCCAAATTTTTAACCTGTTCCACAATTAAAACTTCCCCTGTTCCAGTGTTCCCATATATCAAAGTTTGTCCGACTAGACACCCTTAAGCTATTAACAAATTTTCAGCTTGCTATTAATCAACTTTTTTTTCATACGCGGGATCCAGACCTAATACTCACGCCGCCAAGCGGGAGCAACGGCGTACATAGCTGCTATTGAAATTGTTAACTTGACGTATATTTCATATATACTGTCAATAAAGAAGAAAAATTATATTTTGCTCCACAATATTAATATGTTACCTATGCAATTATTATATAAAAGTAAATTTAGTTAATTGTATTTTGCGTGTAGTAGTGCATTTAAATAATTAATTTTATTTACTACATACAATTGTTTTCCTTTTAGTAACACACCCTTAATATTACTTTTTCTTGTTATAATTTTTTTAGGCTATGTCCTTGACAATTGTCCAGTAACCAGGACCAATATATTTATGATTGGCCAATGTAATTAAAAGTGCGAAAAATGTTGCCGAGCTATGAAATCAGGTGTCGCTTTTCCGAACGTGATATAATTCAGGATTTTTTTTTTTATTTACAAACTCGCATCAGCCTGTACGGCTATTAGCGAAAATGATAGTTTTGTTAACAATAATAATAACTATAGAATATTACAACAATTAAATTTTATATAAACAGTTTATTGCTTTTAAGTATTGAAGGATCACTTTGGAACCGCACTTTGAGAATAGTATTTTCAAATCGTCCGGGATTCCGAATTGAACTCTTTCCGCACTGTATAACGGGCACTCCACTAGAAGGTGTTTTATTGTCAGAGGGGTCTCACAAGCATAACACTCCGGTTGAGGATCTCGTGTCATCAGATGACCATGCGTGAGGCGGCTATGACCAAGCCGCAATCGCGAGATGATCACTTGGGAAAATCGGTTTGTGGAATTATCAGACCATCGTTGAAATGTTGGTTTTATCTCAAATAACTGCTTCTGGTTTTCATGCCATCTGCTATTCCATATATCAACTATTTTGCTGTGGAAATATGATTTGAGATCTGACGCTGGAGTTGTTGGATATATCTCTATAGTTGCGTCCTCTAAGGCTTCTCGAGCATGTTTATCTGCCAGTTCATTTCCAGCGATTCCAATATGAGGTGGAACCCACAGGAAAGCAACATTTTTGTGATTTAGATTGTGCAATTCTTGTCTTATGAGTTTGGCCACAGGGTGGGGAGAATAGATTTTAGAGATGATTTCTAAAGAATTTATAGAGTCCGTAATTATGAGAAAGTTAATTTGAGAACTTTTCCTAACATGACTTAGGGCTTTATATATCGCAAAGAGTTCTCCTGTTAAAATAGTGTTAGTCCCCTCTAGTTTATATTTCTTTATTTCATTATGTGTTACAAAGGCAGATGCTACACAATATTTAGTCTTTGATCCATCAGTGAATAACTGTTCGAATGAGGAAAATTGAGAAATTAAGGTTTGATATTTAGAAATAATTATATGATGATTGGTTTCTTTCTTATTTTCTAGCGCTAGATCCATTATTAAATGAGGAGAAGATATTAGCCAAGGAGGGGGAGTTGGTATTTTGCTAGGATAGATTTTAGGAACTTTAAGGTGTAGTTCATTTATGATTCGTTTGCATTTTTCTTGAAAGGGAATGTGCGTTTTTGTATGCTGAGTACTTGAAGAGCAAATAGTTTGGTGACATTGTGAAGAGTACCGCTTCACTGTATATGAGAGTATTAATTCCTGTCTTCTTAAATCTAAAGGTAGTTCGCCGAGTTCGGCCTGAAGACTTATAATAGGAGTTGTTCTAAATGCACCACATATTATTCTAAGAGCGTTGTTTTGTACGATATCTAAAACTTTTAGAGTTGTTTTTGAAGCAGATGAGTAAGCTTGGCATCCATAATCAATCTTGGAACGGATCAGATTTTTATATAATGTGAGTATAGTCCTACCGTCCGCTCCCCAGTTTGTACCAGAAAGACATTTCAA
Organism: Diabrotica virgifera virgifera; assembly: GCF_917563875.1. Lineage (NCBI taxonomy): Eukaryota > Metazoa > Arthropoda > Insecta > Coleoptera > Chrysomelidae > Diabrotica > Diabrotica virgifera. The sequence continues at coordinate 57,772,078 of NC_065451.1, forward strand.
GAGGTTTAGTTTTTTGACATGCTGCTGAAATATATTTAATATGTTCTTTCCAGGTTAAAGCTTGATCAAATATTAGACCTAGATATTTAATTGTTTCTACATATTCGAGTCTCTGACCTCCAAATTTTAAAGTAGGTATCTCCTTTATCTGCTTTGGTCTCTTTGAAAATAGGATACAGCGAGTTTTGGATGAAGCAAATTGAAAACCACTCTTTTTAGACCAACATATAAAGTTATCGAGTTGATCTTGTAGTAATTTGGCCATACTCTGTATATTGTTTCCCTTTAAGAATATTATGAGATCATCAGCATATAATCTGGCTTGAATGGGTTTATTCACTGATTTGATTATATCATTAATAGCTACAAGAAAAAGCGTCGGACTGATCACTGATCCCTGAGGTGTGCCATTTTCTTGATATTTCACATTAGATAGAAGACCGTTTACTTTTAGCTTGAAATTTCTATTTAGGAGAAAATTTTTAACAAAAGCGAGTATATTTCCTTGATAACCCCATGATTTTAGTGATGATATTATTTTGTGATTCCAGGCCATATCAAATGCTTTATGCAAATCAAAATAAATTGCAATACATTTCTGGTTGTTACAGAAGGCGTTATTAATATGCGTTTCTAGATCTACTAAGTTGTCTGTGGCCGATTTTAAAGGACGAAATCCAGATTGTTCATTAATCAGATGGTTGTTTTCTTCCAGACACCACAATAAACGTTTATTTATAATTTTTTCTAAAAGCTTACACATGACACAAGTTAGAGAGAGAGGACGATAAGAATCTGCTTTGTTTCGTGGTTTATTAGGTTTTAAAATGGGAATAGTTATAGAGGATTTCCATAATCTGGGAAATTCATGTTTAGTCCATATACGATTGTATATTTTTAATAAAATTTCTAAAGCTTCTTCAGGTAGGTGTTTCAGAAAAGAAGCTGGAATGTCATCCGGACCTGGAGATGTGTCCTTTAAAGAATCTAGCATCTCTCTTATTTCTCTGATTGTGATAAGTACATTTATAGGTTCATTATTGTTTACTATGTTGATGGGAATATTTTCTTTTTGTTCTTTATATGTTAGGAAATCTTTATCATAAATAGAATTTGAGGATGTTAACTGGAATGTTTCGGCTATTTTTTCTACGATTTCTGCATGGTCTGTTGTAGATGATTTATTGTCTAATTCTAATGAATCTATTCCTTGATATGAACTCGAGCCTGTTATCTTCTTTATTTTCCTCCAAACTTTTGATACAGGTGTGTAATTATTTATCGTTTCTACATATTTTATCCAGGATTGTCTTTTAGATCTTGTGGTAACCAGTTTGGTTCTAGCCCTACTCCTTTTCAGTTCGATTAAATTTTCTAGATTTTTGTGTCTTTTGTACTTTTGAAGAGCTTTTTTACTTAGTTTAATAGCTTCTTTACATTCCTCATTCCACCAGGGAGTAACTTTATCCCTTTCAATGAACTTTGTTTTTCCTATTGCTTTTATAGCTGCTTCGGTTATGATTTTATTGAATTGTAGAATTATTTCGTCTATTGTATTATCTAAACAAATCATTGAAGATTCACTACGGATAATTTCTTGAAAAAGGCCCCAGTCAGCTTTGTCTAACCTCCATCTCGGATCAGGCTTAACTGGCGTAGATTTAATCAAGTGTTTTTCTATTAAAATCGGGTAGTGATCACTCCCATATAAGTCTTTTTCTACGTACCAATTGTGATTTATTTGAAGAGTGGGTGTACAAAGTGAGATATCTATAGAAGAAAATGTCCCTGTCGATAAGTTTAAGTGGGTGCTACTACCATCGTTTAGTATTGCAAGATTTAACGTGTTCACTATATTTTCAATCTTCTTTCCGTTAGATGTAGTTTTAAAGGAACCCCAGTTAGTGTTATGTCCATTTAGATCTCCCAGTATAAATTTTGGATTAGGTACCTGATTTATTAGGTTTACAAGATGTTGTTGTTCTAGGTTATAATTTGGAGGTATATATATATTACATATGTTAACTTTTTGTGTTGTACCAATTTGTACAGCTACAGCTTACAGATTTGTGCTTAGAGGAATTTCTTTGGATATTATTTGTTCTTTTACATAAATGGCAACGCCACCTGAAGCGTGACCAAAGCGTGACCAGCATTATCCCTATTTTTAAAATATGAATTAAAAGATTTTAGATTCATGCAGGTGGAATCTTTAAAATTAGTTTCTTGAAGACAAATAATTTGTGGTGTGTATTGATTGATTAACAACTGTAACATAGGTAAACGAGTTTTGAAGCTATTTAAATTCCACTGTAAAATTTTGTTATACATAAATGATTATATTTTATTAATGAGCACAAAAATTAAAAACTGGATGAATCACTTTCAGAATCCAAATTCGTTAAATTAATTTGTAAATTAATTTGTAGAGCTAATTTTTTCCTCAATTTAGTGCATCGATATTTTGTTGTTCTGTCTTCTAAATGTGGGTGAATTTCATCCAACATAGTGATAATAGCTACGATGTCAGAGTTATAATCCTTCGCCACCGTTACTACATCAGAACAGCCGTAGCAATTTTCTAGTAGACTTTCAACTTGCTGACTACTGAGGCAAAAAGGAGGCGAGTGATTATCTATATATGTTTTAGTATTGTCTGAAAACTTTATGTTTTGTTCAGGTTTTTTTCTATTTTGGTCTTTTTCTTATTTTGTGTTAGAGTTGGATTTGCGAATTGGACATCCTCAGAAGTAGGAGAAGAAACAGCAGAAGCGGTACGTTTTTGTGAGTTATTATGTGTTGAGGGATGATAGGACTTTGTATTGTCCACCAAAATATTTTTGTTTATCTCAAGATTCATAGGGGTATTGAAAGATTGAGAGAGGGGTGAGTTTGATAGTTCTGGATTTTGTGGCGTAGATAGCTTAGACATATCTAGGGGTACGTTTTGTTTTATTAGTGAACTGTGGTCTTTGATGGGTTGTGTATTATTGGAAGAAGAAGCGGTAGTGGTGTCAGAAATAGAAAGTGCTGAATTCTGGGCCTGAGTTATGTTGTCTGATTGAATATTGCTTCCTGTAGGTATTATACTCATAGGTGGTGGAAATGAGGCAGTGCATTGTAAAGCATTGTGTCCTGCCTGCTTGCATTTGAAACAGTTGTGGCTGTCTAGTGTTAAATATAACCTATTTACTATTCCATCTTGTTCTATATCAATGTATTCCGGTAAAGATGCATTTTCTGGAGGCGAGATGTAAATTTGTCTTCTAAAACTAAGTATATGGCTGTAAGCTGGGTCAGTAGCTCCAATTCTCAGTTGTATCATTGGCGATAATAATGTTAAGCCTAGATTTTGTAAACATCCTGTGATTTCTTCATTAGAAATTGTGGGGCTTGCATTAGATATTAGCAATCTATCTGATGGGGTAATTAATCTTCGAGCAACTATACGAGTGTTATTAATTGTGATACTTCCATAATTTTTTAGAAAATCGTCGACAATGTTGTTATCTCTCAAGTATATGCATACTCGATTGTTAGAGATGCGTGAACAGTATATTATATTATATGGGTTCACTATTGGTCCAATCTGTAGGAGATAGTCTTGTATTTTAAAACCATCTATTGATGTAAAAACTACGGCTTGATCTCTGTTTGGTAGTAGATTCGAGTTCTGGGCTAACGCCGCTAAATACGATTTAGTAGGGTTATTGACGTTCTGTGACATGTTAAATATTATGAAGTAGGTAAATTAAATAGGTACTCACTAAATTTGTTATCATCCAAAGAAGAACCTACTTTCCATTAGCTACAACTCTGCTTCTACTGGGTCTACAGACCTCAAGCATACATCATTTTTTTTTTCAGTTTTTTATGAGCTATATTTTTGCTAAGAATATTTTTTTCGCTGAAATACTTACTTTTTGATTTATCTCTAAAAAACCGTCCAAAAACATGTTTTTCTGTTAAAAATGAACATATTCACTTGCAAATAACTCGAAAAGTATTGACTTAGGGAAAAAACTCCATAGAACAAAAGTTGCTTAGAATTAGTCATTTTATCCAATTCCGGACTTATTTTGAATGTATATTTTTCACCTTCGAGAGGGGACATTCCCCTCTATTCCTGAAAAATGGAGGGGATGTAGAATTGTAAATTTTTTCTTATATAATAATAGACAATTTCAACTACCTATTCCCAAATTTTCATCCTTCCTTTATTTTTTTTGGGGTCAGATTGTTCTTTGATCGGGCTAATATGCCAAATTTCATATCAATCCAAGTTCCTTAAAGTTCAGAGGTTTTGAAATATTTTACCGTGAGTGAATGGACAAACAGACTATCCAAGGCCTTTACGACAGGCCTTGGGGTACATGTCACCCCTATTAGGGGGTGAAAATTATTATATTAACAATAATCCCATAAATCGACCGAGGAACAAATTCTAACCAAAATTTATTTTATAAAGTTATCACAATAAATCAATACTTTTTGAGTTATTAAAGATCAAAAATATTAATTTTTCGTGACAAAAAACATGCATGTTTCAAGGTGAATTCTCATAAATAAGTTAAAACTAGTTTCTACACAAAAGTTTTTACCAAAATTAAATATAATAAAAAACCAAATCGACGTCTTACTTGAAATATATTTTAATATTAGTTCAAAGTGAGTTGTAGATAAATGAATGTAAATTTTTTTCTTGAATACTTAGATCTGTATTCAAGATCAAATAGCGGCAAACGGTGCATTTTATAACATATTATACTTAATAATTAATAGTCCAGAAAGCCACTGCGCATCCGCTAGGAAAAATATTCTAATTCGGATTTTTTGCACAATCTTACTCAAAAAGGAGTCCTTTTAACAAATTTTCATGTTGCCAGGACCAAAAGGTGGTCAAAAATTTTTTAAACGTTTTTTTTTGTTTTTTTCCTAAAATTATTATTTTGCATGGAAAAAAGTTTTTTTAGGTTTTTTGGATCATTCGAAACAGAAAAGGTCTTTAGTGACTTTTCTCTAAAATTGATAGTTTTTGACATATAAGCGATTAAAAATTGAAAAATTGCGAAATCGGCCATTTTTAACCCTCAAAAACTATGTGAAAAACTGAAAATTTGAATGTTGCCAAGGTAGGTATATATTCTTTAAACATCGATTGATGAAATCCCGAAGAGTTTTTTGCAATACAATCTTCAAAACTCCTTTGTTTTTTAATTGCTAATCAAGCGTGCGCGACACTATTTTCCACCGACAGTATGGTGCAAATGAAAGGAATAAATTCGTTATTTCGTAAACTGGCGACTTTAAGGAAAAATCCGTAAACAGGTCAATTTTTATTTTTAAGTTATGATATTGTGGCATATATGGTATACTGGTGACGTCATCCGTCTGGGCGTGAGGATGTAATCGATGATTTTTTTAAATGAGGATAGGGGTCGTGTGGTAGCTCATTTGAAAGGTTCTTCAATTCTCTATTTAGTAATGTAAACATTTACATAATTATTTATACAGGGTGTCCTTCTACTTCTTTTTTTGTCAAATAATTTAATTTAATAAAAATTTTTTGGACACCCTGTATAAATAATTATGTAAATGTTTATATTACTGAATAGAGAATTGAAGAACCTTTCAAATGAACTAGCACATGACCCCTATTCTCATTTAAAAAAATCATCGATTACGTCATCACGTCCTGATGGATGACGTCACTAGTATACCATATATGCCACAATAACATAACTTAAAAATAAAAATCGACCTGTTTCGGGATTTTTTCTTAAAGTTGTCGGTTTACGAAATAACGAATTTATTCCTTTCATTTGCACCATACTGCCGGTGGAAAATAGTGTCGCGCACACTTGATTAGCAATTAAAAAACAAATGAGTTTTGAATGTTGTATTGCAAAAAACTCTTCGGGATTTTATCAATCGATGTTTAAAGAATATCTACCTACCTTGGCAACATTCAAATTTTCAGTTTTTCACATAGTTTTTGAGGGTTAAAAATGGCCGATTTTGCAATTTTTCACTTTTTAATCGCTTATATGTCAAAAACTATCATTTTTAGAGAAAAGTCACTAAACACCTTTTCTGTTTGGAATGATCCAAAAAACCTAAAAAACTTTTTTCCATGTAAAAAAAATAATTTTAGGATAAAAACAAAAAAAAAACGTTTAAAAATTTTTTGACCACCTTTTGGTCCTGGCAACATGCAAATTTGTTAAAAGGAGTCCTTTTTGAGTAAGATTGTGCAAAAAATCCGAATTAGAATATTTTTCCTAGCGGATGCGCAGTGGCTTTCTGGACTATAATGCTAGTTAAAATACTCAGAAATATATATCACATAAGCTCCGGAAGAAGTTGATACCATTAAAATTTAAGCACCAATTTTCTTTTCAAAATTTATGATACAACAGTTTTTAGTTTTTCCAAAGAAACGATAAAGTTTTTTTAGTATAACTGCGTTAATTTTCCGACATCAGGTTTGTCTTAAAACTGTTTGAAGGGTAATTTCAGGTGCTAAAAAAACGGATTAAATATAATCTTTTGTGTTCCTTGTTTTTTTTTATAAAAGGTTCCTCCAATAACATGGTTCCCGCTCTAAAATTTAGGCTTTAAACGTTTCCATGTCTGTTATTTTGTATCTTACGAAATGTAGGAAAAGATGTAAAATATTTTTTTATTTTATATATTAGTATTATTATTTTTTTATTTTTTATATTAAGGAAAACCTAAAATTTAGTTTTGTATAATTTTTTACGTAGATATAAATATCGAGTATTTTTTGAATTATTATCAAAGAAAACTAAAATTTCGAAAATTTGGAAAATTTAGATTTTTTTAAATTATATTTTTTTTTTCAAAATATGCATTCTAGACTGGTCAAAATTTTTGAGGTAATTACTTATGATAAAATAAATTAATTCTAGCAGGGATTACTGTAAAGCATTTTTTTTCACTAAAAATTAAAATCTTTGATCTTTAGTAACTCTAAAAGTATTAATCTATTTTATTAACTTAATAAAATAAATTTTGCTTAGAATTTATCCCCCTATCGAATTATGGGATTATTTTTATAGAATAATATTCACCCACAAGAAGTGGCGGGTGGGGTGAGTCACCCAGGGGAAAAGCACAATTTGGGACTATATCAACTTTGTTCCTGGAGATATCGTCTAAGTCGGTTGTCTTTTATGCACCGGGGTGTATTTTATTTTCATATTTCATAAAAGCCTTTCAACATATTTATAAATGATGTTTTTCTCATATATTTTACTTTTCGTTTACTTAGCTGTCAAGATAGGTATTTTCTTTTCAGCTACTTCTTGTTCAATAACGAGTAAACAAATTTCATTACATTTCTCTAAAGAGTTTGCACAGCGTATTGTGTAGCTTTTAATGTCTATTTATTTAATAAAAATCTTGAATTTTCATTGAAATAATATTTTTCGCTTTCAGAAAATATTTTATAAATACAATTTCGTATGAATTATTAGGTTGTAGTCCTTCGGCCCACCTATAAAATTATTATTTATGACCACACCGTTGAAACTTTTTGTACTTGTTGTTTGGGTGGAGTCGGACAAATTTGGAGCTTGGCGCACTATGGTAGTAAGTTGTCAATTTTATGCAAGAAAAATAAAATTGATAACCACATTGGTCATTTTATTTTAATCAATGATCATTTTAATCAATATTTAGTATTTTTTATTATTTTAATATTTATTATTTAAATTTTATTATTTTAATCAATATCTAATAAACGGCGAAAAAAATTTTGTCGAACAAAAATATTGAGCCATATGACGCGTTGGAAACGCTAAATATGTCAAATCTGTCTAATTTTAACAGAATCTACCATAAAACCGTTTTACAGTAATGTGGTAACCTTGTCGGACACTTTTCACGTAGCATATGCGCAGTCGGATGCGCCGAAGATGTCAATTTCCTGGAATTTTTTTATTTATTACCACAGATGTCATTTTTATTTTGAACTGCTTTTTTACATGTGTAATGCATATTGGATCACTTGTCGGACAAAAATAATTGGTAAAAAATTTTAAAAAATTTCTGAAATTTTCCCTTTTGTCGGAATTTTTTTTAGGAACGTTTGTGATTGTTCAAGGAGTATGTACACAAATTTTCACATCAAAGTTTTTCCTCTTGTAGGAATTTTTTTTTGGAAAATTTTGGGTTTAACTCTACGTCACACCTTTTTAAATGTTGGACTTAGTGTGTGTGTACCAATTTTTAGCTAAATTGATTAAAAAGTAACCGAGAAAAACTTTTTTAAATTTTTTTTGGCAATGCTTCCTTTTAAGGACCTCAATAATTTAAAAGAATGAAGTTTTCTCTTCGTTTGCCCCAACATTTTTGTCAGAAAATTACATTTTTTGTTTAAGAATATAATTACTTGTAACCTGCTACTTTTGTCGGAAAAATGGTTGTGAAGATAAGGGATGCACGAGCCCAGCATAGTTTTAAAGTATAGTTTACAAATAAAAATTACATTTTATGTCCGACTGTCGATTTTCCCCAATATTTTTGTCGGACACTTAGATTTTTTTATTTAGAATAAAGTTACTTATAACCTCCTATTTTTATCGGAAAAATGGTTGTAATAAAAAAATACACGAAATTGACAACTTCGGCACATCCGACTGCGCATATGCCCCGTGAAAAATGTCCAAAAAGGTTACCATATTATTGTAAAAAGGTTTTATGGTAGATTTTGTTAAAATTAGCCACGTGGTAATAAATTTATTATATTCATACATTTGACATATTTAGCGTGTCCGACGCGTCATATGGCCAAATATTTTTGTCCGACAAAATTTTTCGCTGTTTATTAGATAAAAACCATTGATTAAAATAAAATGGCCAATGTGGTTATACATTTTTTTCTTGAATAAAATTGACAGCTTCGTGACAGCTTCACAGACAAGCGCTCCACTGCCATAATGCGTCAAGCTCCAAATTTGTCCGACTCCAATCAAATAACAGGTACAAAAAGTTTCAACGGTGTGGTCATAAACAATAATTTTATATGTGGGCCCAAGGACTATTGTATCCTAAATAAGATAGATAGCTCAATATATTGTCTGTCTTAAATGTTGTTATAATGTTGTTTTCTTTTCTTCCAACCTTTTTTTCTCATTTTGTTTCCTATTTTACATACAGTAGTAACTTGAGGGTAAATGTTAGAGAATTGAAACTTTGGTATTTTTAGTTTATTATTAATCTCAACAGGCCTTGGAGGAATAGAGTTAAAATATTTACATTTCTGATTACATTTTATTTTAGTCTTATAAATTTGATTTAATTACATTTCAGTATTTTTATACACTCATTCACCACCTCCCTCCGTCTCTTTCTGTCCAATGTTAGTTATTTCCATCCCTCGATGTTACCTTTCTTCAGGTCTTCGTCCACACTATCCTTCCATCTTTTTCTTGACCTGCTTTTCCTTCACTTTTGTATTGGTCTTCGTGAGAGTAGCATTTTTATCATTCTTTACTTCCCACTCTTTCGATGTGACTCAAATATCCTGTTATGTGTGCTTTTATTGGTTCTTCTTCTCTATTAACCTTCTATTTTGAGACCTCCAGATATTGCTCTTTACATATTTCTCTCCCATCTGCCTAAAAGGTCTGTTTCTGACTTTTTCAGCGCCCATGTTTCGCATACGTATGTTACTGTAGGTCTTATAACAGTCTTAAAAATTCTGATTTTTGTTTTCAATGGAGTTCATTAATGTTCGTAATGCCCCACACTTTTTATTACCTTTAGCTATTCTTGCCTTTATCTCCTCTTCCTCATGAACATTTTCATCTATTTTGGTTCCCAGGTAATTAGTTTCTTTAACTCTTGAACGAGTAGGTATGCTTTTTCTCCATCTGTTTGTAATTATGATATTATTTTCTTTTTCTTTTTGGATCTCTCGCAGTATCGTACCTATACTTACTACTCCTTTCTTCATTTATTTTACGTCCTTATTGTTTGGCATCTTTTAATATGTTTTTTGTTACCTTTTGTAGTTCCTTCTTGCTTGTTGCTTATAGTGTCGATCATCTGCAAATGTTATGCATTGGTGGTCGTTTTTAAATATGGTTTCTTGCATGTTTAATCTGCTTTTCCTGATTATTTCTTCCGATGTCAGATTGAGTGCAGTGGTTAATAGTGGATTTCCTTGTCGTAATCCTCCCTTGATTTCAAATTTTTTGGATGTATGCCCTTTCCCTGTTATTTCGTTAAAGTAATGGGTGTTATTATCTATTCAAAAATCGTGAGTAATGAGCATATTATTAAAGGGTCGTAGAAAAACACATATAAAAAATATGTTTTCCACCTACCTCTACCGAAAGTATACTTTTCCGGACCTGATTGTAGGGAGCAAAGTTGTACTTTTCCTCCCTAGGGAGGAAAGTATTTTTCCTCCCTAGGGAGGAAAAGTAAAAGTGACGTTATGGTATTTCATTCATGAAATATAACTTATTGACGCCCTGTACAATATCTATTTTCTATTACGTAAGTATCTATACATTTTAACGTTTATTTATAAAACACCCTGTTTTTTGCAGAATGGTAAAAAAACAGTAAATGGTTATTTTGATTTAACAATGTTTACATTAATAATTTGACTTATATTTGATAGTTGACAGTTATATTTTACCTACTTGTTAGTTTTCGTTCTAATAAATTTTGTTGGTTAGTTACATAAATAAATAAAGTAAAAATGAAAAAATGACTTGTTATTTGAAGAAGGTAGAAAAACCATATATATATAACCTGGGAGTAAAGTGCCTTTTCCTCCCTTGAATGATTACAGTAAACTTCATTCTCGGGAGGAAAAGTAGCACCGTCCTCCCTTGTTATACAAATAGCTATTACATCAGAAATTAAACAGGTAATACATAATTATCCTCGCTTAGGTATGGGCCATTCCCCGAATATACGCCTGTTTTAGATTACTTCGACAACGAATATTTTACTGTGCAACATAAGAAGTACGAAAGTAAATGGCGCTAATAATTATTCCAATAAACAACAATGTAATTTGCAATTTACTTTCATTCTTCTTATTTTGCACAGTAAAATATTCGTTGTCGAGATAATCTAAAGCAGGCGTATGTTCGTGGAATAGGGTATAGACAAACAGTTTGTCTACGTTTACGCGAAATTACAAAAATACGCGGGAATCTAGACGCGGGGTCTAGTAACGTCACAATAATATCGGTTAATAATAATTATTTTCGTATCGATATATTAACTAAATTTTGGATTAGATTTATTTACTACAATTTGTTTCTTTCTAGAATGTTTCGACTACTTTTAAGTATTTTATTTATAGTCCAAAATAGGACAAAACCTCGCAACTATTACAGAATGGATAGATTTGCTTGAAAATTTTAGGATAAGTAGTGGATAGTCCAAGGATCAAAATAATTTATATGATGCTGAAAGGCGAATTTACCTTGGGGCTGGTTGCCACCCCATCCCGGGGTGGAAATTTTTTATTATATTTTGACCGCAAAAGTTGGTAAAATATTCATTCTAAGCAAAAAGTGTTCTATAGATTTTTTTGATAAATTTAATAGTTTTCGAGTTATTCGTTATCGAAAGTGTTAGTTTTATAACGAAAAAGTCGATGTTTTTATTCAGTTTTCTAATAGCTCAAAAAGTTTTAGTTTTATCAAAATACTTTTATTTATCAAAAATGTATCTTTTGAAAAAAATAAACAAAACGGCTTATGTTTTATTTTATTTAAGACCAATAATAATCGAGTTATAATTTATTATTTATTATATATGAGCTTTTCTTCGTCTAATGCTAAATATTGTAGTCAAAAGACGGATAAACTATACACTTTTCGAGGATAACTTGTTTAAACTAATTTAAAGTATTTAAAAATATCTATCTCTAGAAATACAAAAAAAGTCTCTAGCTCAGAAATTACGTGATTTATAATGAAAATAATGTCAGTCCCTATTTTTTTCGGAGAAAAAGTGATCGGAAACAACCTCCTAATCACCACCCTAATTAAAATTAGTCATTGACCTTATTTGGTCTTTTTACTTGTATATTATTAATAGGTTCTAGAAGTTTGACCGGCTCAGAATGATTAATTAAAAAAAATGGAGTTCAAAGCTAATAATGAATTTTTGTAGTTTGGTAAAAAATGCCCTTTTCTTCAGAAGAGGAAGATTAGCACCACAAATACGAAAAAATGTTTAAATATGAACTTGTATCTTATTTACTTCCCAAGAACATGGTTTGCAACAATTTTTTCTGCGACAAAAATTGAGTGAGCTATTGACAATTAAAACTTGTAATAACATACAAAAACCACCTTTACTATCCCTTTCAAAGTCACCTCTTTTTGAGACTGAAATTCTACAAAATTCTTTTTTACAAAACTTTCTAAGGTAAAAAATAAAAAATTTACGGTTAAAAAATCAATATGTTTTTTTTGAAAAAAAAAATGGAGGAATCCAATTGGAAGCACAATAATGTAAATTAGCAGTGTTTTTAGTCATTGGTCTTATTCAGTCTTCTTTATTTATGTAGTATTAATATATTCTACAAGTCTGATTTGCTTAGAATGATTAGTTTAAAAAAAACCGGAGTTAAAAGCGAATAACAGATTTTTGTTGTTTGGTAAAAAAAGCCATTTTCTTCAGAATAGAAAGATTAGTATCAGAGATACGAAAATATATTTAAATATGAAATTGTGGTTTATTTAATTCCCAAGAAGTTGGCTCAAAAACATTTTTTCTGCTGCAAAAATTGAGTGAATCGTAAACTATTAATTTTATCAAAAAAATGTATAAAACATTTTTTGCTTAGAATGAACGTTCTTATTAACTTTTGCGGTCAAAATATATAAAAAATTTCCACCCCCGAGATGGGCTGGTAATCACCCCCATAGTAAAAGCGCCTTTCGGCATCATATTGATTTTGATCCTTGGACTATCCATTACTTACTCTTAAATTTTCAAGTAAATCGATCCATTCTGTAAAAATTGCGAGGTGAAAAGCTTCGGTTCCTGGACTATTACAAATATATAAAATATTTTAAATATTTTAATAAAATTTTCTTTTTTCTCAGTGTTACAGAATTTTAAAAGATGCGATGACAAGTCTTAAAGGCGAACCTCAACCGAGTGGTTATCCTTTCCAACCTGTCCACGCATACGTCCTCAATCCAAAATCGATAACTATGGGACAACTTTATGGAGAGTTTGATCTTCAGACCCATGAATGGTAAGAATGACTGTTTTTATTATTTTGATGCCGATATTTTAATTTGTTTATGAGCTACGATTTTCAAGCTATGGTCAAATGCAAACAATTAGGCGTGCACGTCATAGATTTAATGACATCATAACTCAATGGTACAAACTTGACGGCAAAAAAGTTCAACAAATTTTCCTTTTGATATTAGTTTTTCTGTCAAATTTAGCAGGAAAGCGCTGTTGCCAAATAAAAAACATATTTATTTACCAAATCAGCTATCGGCTATATCAACTGTTTCTCTTTGTCTTTAAGAGTCTGAAAAAAAAACTATTTATACTGTAGAACATTATGTAAGATTTTTGTTTACAAATGTTACGTTGGTTAAAATATAAACTGTCCTATGACATTTTCGTAAATGCATACTCATGTTAGAGCGTGTTAAATTATCTTTCAAGCACTATACCTATCTCTTTTTGAAAAACTTATAGTTAAAATAAAAGTTTAAAGTGGGACGATTTCTATGCACTTAGTTTATATCAAATAATATTGTACACAATTTCATAACTTACAACTGTATTTTAAAAAATGGGAAATTTACTATTGTACAATTCAGCATATTGGACCATCTAAATAAATACTTTCATACCGAATTCAGAACATAGGGCAGTCAATGAGGGCATTTATCTCCGAATTCCATCCTACTACATCGTTTTACTTGATTTTTTCACAGTAAGTAGGGAATAGCTCAAAAAGTAAAGTCTACCCTATATACTAGGGCGCTTTTATCTTGGGGGCTGTTCCCACCCTTCAAGTGGATGGGACAATTTTTTGGTCAAAATTACCACGGAGGTGGCAAGAGAACATAATTCTAAGCAAAAACTGTTCTATAATTTTTTTGGAAACTCAATGCAAGTTCTGATTTTTTAAATTATATTTTTTTTTTCAAAAATATGCATTCTAAACTGGTTAAAATTTTTGTAAGGATTACTATAAATTTTAATTTTTGTGGAAATGGCGAATGTTTTATTTTTCACTTTTTCCTAAAAAATTTGAAAGGGTATTATCGGTTTTCCCGTGATTTAAGCTTGAATACTTAGATTTCAGTACTCGTCGAAAAAAATATACATTCAACTACTGATAACTCGATTTGAATTAACATTAGTTTAGTTCTACAGTTCTAAGTATGAAGTATATTAAATTTTTTATTATCTTAAATTTTGGTAATAATAACTTTTTTGTAAAAGCTTATAATATTTGGAGTACACGTTAAAAACAGCTTTAAAACATGCATTTTTTACGAAAAAATTAAATATTTGATCTTTAATGACTCAAAAAGTATTGATTTATATTAATAACATTATATAACAAATTTTGCTTAGAATTTGTTCGTTTATCGATTTATGGCATTATTTTTAATAAAATAAATATTACCCACGAGTAGGGGTGGCATCCACCCTCAGGGTAGAAGTGCAAGTTGGCATCATGTCACCTTTGCTCCTTGAGGTATTCTCTAACTAATCACCAATTTTCATGCAAATCGATGGAGTTTCAACGAAATCGAAGGTGAAAACCTTCAGTGACTGCACTAGCATGTAAGCTTATTCTGAGTTTTTTTTACTGGCATATTTCGATCCTAAAGATTATGTTTATCTGCTCTTCCGTCCATCTGTCCAGTTTTAGATTGGAAAAACTGTAACAGATAGAGAATAGGTGACAGCGGATTCCGATGCAATATACGGGAATATTGTCAAAACAGAAAATAGAAAAAGTACTCTTATCGGGTGTTGAGAGAATTAATATATCCGGGTGTCCTATCTTAGACTGAATACACTCTTATAGACAGATCAAAACTGATGATTACCTAGTTAAAACGAAATGCTTCACTTCCGCCTTTGAGAACATTAATAAAAACGGTATAACTCATAAAAATGGCGATATGTTATAATACGTAGTTAGGTACACATTTTTTGATATCGGATTAGTAATCAGTAGAGAGCGGAATATATGCAACACAACATTACCAAAATATGCGCATATATATGCATTACTTTCACTACAAATATGCAGGTATTTTTTCTAAATTTGTTCAAATATGCAAATGCATATTAAAAATACTCAAAAATAAAACAGTATATTAAATATAAACATTTATAACTTGTCGAAACCAAAAGACTCCATTTTCAAACAAATAAATGTTTAAAAATAATAAAATCCTTGGATTTCTTAGTTCGGAAACAGATTCTCTCTTATACCTATTCCCCATCCTTCTAAAATTTGCAAGGAATAAAGGGTGATGAATGCAGAGACATGGGGGTCTATACAGGGTGTAACAAAAATACAAGTCATAAATTTAATCACATATTCTAGGACCAAAAATATTTCGATTGAACCTAACTTACCTTAGTACAAATGTGCACATAAAAAAAGTTACAGCCCTTTTAAGTTACAAAATGAAAATCGATTTTTTCGAATGTATCGAAAACTATTGGAGATTTTTTATTGAAAATGGACATGTGGAATTCTTATGGCAGTAGCATCTTAATAAAAAATTATAGTGAAATTTGGACACCCCATAAAAATTTTATGGGGGTTTTGTTCTTTTAAACCCCCCCAAACTTTTTGTACGTTCCAATTAAATTATTATTGTAGTACCGTTAGTTAAACACAACGCTTCTAAAACTTTTTTGCCTCTTAGTACTTTTTCGAAAAGTCAGTTTTTATCGAGATATTTCGAATATTTGTCAAATCCACCACATATTTGTATATGGTTAAGTACGATTATGGAGACTTGTTAATAATATGAACATTTATTTATGATTTACATTTTTAGAGATATTTTGAACCATATTAAAAAAAGAAGTCACATCTCGATAAAAGGTGCCTTTTCGAAAAAATACAAAGAGGCAAAAAAGTTTTAAAAACACTGTGTTTAACTAATGGTACTGCAGTAATATTTTAATTGGAACGTACACAAACATTTGGGGGGTTTAAAAGAACAAAACCCCCATAAAATTTTTATGTAAAGATATTGAATAATAAGCCTTAACTCGATAAAAACTGCCTTATCGAAAAAATACTAAGAGGCAAAAAAGTTTTAATAATATTGAGTTTAACTAATAGTACCACTATAATAATTTAATTGAGATGTACATAAAAGTTTGGGGGGGTTTAAGGGAACCATATCCCCATACAATTTTTATGGGGTGCACAAATTTTACTATAATTTTTCTTTAAGATGTTTCTGCCATAAGAATGCCACATGTCCATTTTCAATAAAAAATCTCCAATAGTTTTCGATATATTCGTAGAAATCGATTTTCATTTTGTAACTTCAAAGGGCTGTAACTTTTTTTATGTGCATATTTGTACTAAGGTAAGTTAGGTTCATTCGAACTATTTTTGGTCCCAGAATATGTGATTTAATTTATGACCTATATTTTTGTTACACCCTGTATAGTTGCACTCCACAACACATCTTTTCATCGAGGCAAAGATCAACGAAACTGTCTCCTTGTACTCAATACGTGAGTAAGAACGTAGGTAGATAAAAGCATTATTTTTATTTTCAATTCAGAGATCATAACCCTCTTTCTATGGCCATTTCAAACCCCTTAGTTCTCATCAGGAAAGCTACCGTAATGATGCTCTGAAAAGAAAATAAAAATCTTTGCCATTTCTGTCAATTATAAAATATAATTAACATTCAGACGCTATAGCGACATCTATTAACAACTTGTCGAAACCAAAAGACTCCATTTTCAAACAAATAAATGTTTAAAAATAATAAAATCCTTGGATTTCTTAGTTCGGAAACAGATTCTCTCTTATACCTATTCCCCATCCTTCTAAAATTTGCAAGGAATAAAGGGTGATGAATGCAGAGACGGATTAGAAGGATGGGGAATAGGTATAAGAGAGAATCTGTTTCCGAACTAAGAAATCCAAGGATTTGATTATTTTTAAACATTTATTTGTTTGAAAATGGAATCTTTTGGTTTCGACAAGTTGTTAATAGATGTCGCTATAGCGTCTGAATGTTAATTATATTTTATAATTGACAGAAATGGCAAAGATTTTTATTTTCTTTTCAGAGCATCATTACGGTAGCTTTCCTGATGAGAACTAAGGGGTTCGAAATGGCCATAGAAAGAGGGTAATGATCTCTGAATTGAAAATAAAAATAATGCCTTTATCTACCTACGTTCTTACTCACGTATTGAGTACAAGGAGACAGTTTCGTTGATCTTTGCCTCGATGAAAAGATGTGTTGTGGAGTGCAACTATATAGACCTCCACGTCTCTGCATTCATCACCCTTTATTCCTTGCAAATTTTAGAAGGATGGGGAATAAGTATAAGAGAGAATCTGTTTCCGAACTAAGAAATCCAAGGATTTTATTATTTTTAAACATTTATTTGTTTGAAAATGGAGTCTTTTGGTTTCGACAAGTTGTTAATAGATGTCGCTATAGCGTCTGAATGTTAATTATATTTTATAATTGACAGAAATGGCAAAGATTTTTATTTTCTTTTCAGAGCATCATTACGGTAGCTTTCCTGATGAGAACTAAGGGGTTCGAAATGGCCATAGAAAGAGGGTAATGATCTCTGAATTGAAAATAAAAATAATGCCTTTATCTACCTACGTTCTTACTCACGTATTGAGTACAAGGAGACAGTTTCGTTGATCTTTGCCTCGATGAAAAGATGTGTTGTGGAGTGCAACTATATAGACCCCCACGTCTCTGCATCCATCACCCTTTATTCCTTGCAAATTTTAGAAGGATGGGGAATAGGTATAAGAGAGAATCTGTTTCCGAACTAAGAAATCCAAGGATTTTATTATTTTTTAACATTTATTTGTTTGAAAATGGAGTCTTTTGGTTTCGACAAGTTGTTAATAGATGTCGCTATAGCGTCTGAATGTTAATTATATTTTATAATTGACAAAAATGGCAAAGATTTTTATTTTCTTTTCAGAGCATCATTACGGTAGCTTTGTTGATGAGAACTAAGGGGTTCGAAATGGCCATAGAAAGAGGGTAATGATCTCTGAATTGAAAATAAAAATAATGACTTTATATAAACATTTATGTTTAAAAAATTCAACCTACATTTATGTTTAATACATATTTATTTTTCACATAAAAACAAATGAAATGACACAAAAACTGATATTATAATTAAATTAAGAATCTAAATTATAGTATGAATTTTTAATCAAATATTTTTCAAAATTTTCAAATAGCAACTTTTGCCTTCTATCACTAAAAACGTATTTGGACACAGAAAAAGTTCGTTCTACATCTACTGATGTTATAGGACAATATTTTAATTTAGGCAGAAAATAATTTGCCAAGTCGTAAGATCTTCAGAAAAGTTGCCTTCAAAAATACGTACAACTTTCCTCAAACAATCGAAGCCCTCATTTTTTTCTAAAACATTTTTTAATTTATTTCTAATTGTAATCCCTGTATTTCCGGGAATTTTTTGACAATGTGCAGAAAAAGTGTTAAGAAGATTAACCGAATCACTTAATTGTAAATTCCTTTGTTCTAATGACTTTATTAGATCTGGTAAAAAACGAAAAAACAAATGATGCTTTTGTTTGTCAGTTCCTCATTTAAAAAATGAAATGTGAAAATGAATGTAACTTACGATTTTGGAACAGGCCTTGCAAAATACTTTGTCTCCACTTAGCTTTAACTCGGAAAAACACTTTATCCAAGCACTTTTTTGAATGGTAGACATATTTAAATTTAATATATACCAATCACTTCAAAAACACTAAATACGATACAACGTTTACTTTAAGCAAATGTTGGCCGGAAACTGACAAAATAAATATTAGACCCTTAAAAGCAGGTAGGTACCTACGACTTGCTACGCTAATAAAATAATATTTTTCTGGGAACACCCATAATTTTTAAATTCAAGTAGTAATGGGAAAGTCCAGATAGGTAATAATGAGCGATAGATAGATAAATAACGAGCTCGTTCATATCGAAGTTATAAAATTCCAACTAAGAGAGGAAAATTTTAAACTTTTATATAATTTATTTTTAAAATATGCAAAATAAATCGTGTTTAGCTTAAATATGCAATGTTGTGTTTGTTGTCTGAAAATATGCCATATATGCATCTATATGCACTTTGCATATATTCCTTTCTTTAGTGATCAGCATACATAATACGTCTAAAAATAACTCTTGCTTAACATTTCGTTGACCAACCTTTTGAAGTTATACTTCTTTAGGCGCGATAGGGAGTGAATTTTTATTATCCTGGGCGCATGCCCAAGTAGCAATTTGTCGACGCGACAACGTTGTCTACGGCGTGGCAACGTTTTCTTACAACGTGTTATTGCCTAAAAGACGACCCTATTCTGCACTGATTTGGTGGACGATTTTTGAGTTGTCTTGACGTTGCCTAGGCAACCTCCTGTTTAAGCAACATCGTTTCGTAATGGTTGCTCAAGGAGTCAGACTAGTTATGTTTTTTTACCTATATTTTTAACACCTGTGTGGTGAATGCGAAGTCCAAAAAGTAAACTGTTTTGACATCGTATTGGGTATTTAAATTTATATAAATACATAAAGGACTTATTACCTAATGTGAAATTTATAAACGCATCTCAGATTACCGTCAAATATGGATATTTCACCTATAAAAAACACACGCGCTCCTTTTTTATGACATTTTTTACAAAAAATATGCAAATTTAAAAAATCAAATTTTAATATAAAAGTCAAAATTTATGTTAAAGATGTTCTGTATAAATTTAATGTATTGATGGTGCTTTTAAAGGTATCAGAAAATGCCTGCATTTTTTATATTCTGTGTTTTCATTTTCTTTACATCCCAAAAATCTCAAGTAAAACCAAAATGGCGCATTAAACAATATTACCAATATTACTAAAAAAATACCGTATAACCAACCTTTGACGGATGAGACAACTTAGAAGTCCAATCGCCAACCAAACCCGGCCGCACCGACTATCAAAACCATTTTAGAACGCACCCTCTTATTGGGTGACAGAGGTCATGTGACCAGTGTCAAAAGTGTATCATTCTCATTAACAGCGTTGTCACATTTAGTAAATTTCTACTTCTTTGGTAGATTTTTGATATTTTTTAAAAAATTCTAGTAGGCAATATTTTTTAGTAAATTTTTGGTATATTTCAACAGAATTTGATCCATTTTTTTCGAATCATGAGGAAACTATAACAAGTATTTTTGAAAAATTTAAACGCAGAATGAAAGACTGCATTATTTAGAAAAACCAAAACCTTTCTTTTGAACGAGATATTTGGAATTAAAAGTCACACTAATTTTTTTCTTTTTTTCACGCCTGTAACTTATTAAAATAAACATTATATAAGTTTTCAGGGACTTTCGGTCCTCGGTAATAACGTAATCTTTCTTTGTGCGTTTAAATTTTTCAAAAATACTTATTAGTTTTCTAAGGATTCGCAAAAATGAAAACATTTAAAATATATTGAACATTTTAACAGACGACATTTTGCCCCTACCCCCTTAAGTGAGCTGTTGTTTTTATTATAAAAAATCCCAAATATATCCCAAAAATCCTTAAGTATATTTTAGTTTTTGATTTAGTAGATTTTAAACAAATGAAATAGAGAATGTGGAAAAATCCCCTTACGAATAACTCACACATCCACTATTTCTGGCTGGGAAAAATTTTTCGAATAGAATCAAAGATCCAAACACCAGTTCTTAGAAATGTGTTTCGCCCTCTTCAACCTCCGTGGGCTCATCGGTAAAGATGAGAGGTTGAATATCTTTAGACACATTCCATCAAAAAACAACATCCGAGACATAGACATAACAGGAGCGTAAATCTACGCCCAACCTGAAAATGACAGTCTCAAGTTTTAATTCCCTAATTACTTTAGAGTAAGTAAGATAATGCTTATGAAAAAACAAAAGATGTAGATCTTTGAAACACACTCAGTGATCAAAAGATCCACAGGTACTGGTTTAACGACCGCTCGTACGAAATCAAACAAATGAAATAGAGAATGTGGAAAAATCCCCTTACGAATAACTCACACATCTACTATTTCTGGCTGGGAAAAATTTTTCAATAGTAGATTTACGCTCCTGTTATGTCTATGTCTCGGATGTTGTTTTTTGATGGAATGTGTCTAAAGATATTCAACCTCTCATCTTTACCGATGAGCCCACGGAGGTTGAAGAGGGCGAAACACATTTCTAAGAACCGGTGTTTGGATCTTTGATTCTATTCGAAAAATTTTTCCCAGCCAGAAATAGTGGATGTGTGAGTTATTCGTAAGGGGATTTTTCCACATTCTCTATTTCATTTGTTTGATTTCGTACGAGTGGTCGTTAAACCAGTACCTGTGGATCTTTTGATCACTGAGTGTGTTTCAAAGATCTACATCTTTTGTTTTTTCATAAACATTATCTTACTTACTCTAAAGTAATTAGGGAATTAAAACTTGAGACTGTCATTTTCAGGTTGGGCGTAGATTTACGCTCCTGTTATGTCTATGTCTCGGATGTTGTTTTTTGATGGAATGTGTCTAAAGATATTCAACCTCTCATCTTTACCGATGAGCCCACGGAGGTTGAAGAGGGCGAAACACATTTCTAAGAACTGGTGTTTGGATCTTTGATTCTATTAGAAAAAATTTTCCCAGCCAGAAATAGTGGATGTGTGAGTTATTCTTAAGGGGATTTTTCCACATTCTCTATTTCATTTGTTTGATTTCGTACGAGTGGTCGTTAAACCAGTACCTGTGGATCTTTTGATCACTGAGTGTGTTTCAAAGATCTACATCTTTTGTTTTTTCATAAACATTATCTTACTTACTCTAAAGTAATTAGGGAATTAAAACTTGAGACTGTCATTTTCAGGTTGGGCGTAGATTTACGCTCCTGTTATGTCTATGTCTCGGATGTTGTTTTTTGATGGAATGTGTCTAAAGATATTCAACCTCTCATCTTTACCGATGAGCCCACGGAGGTTGAAGAGGGCGAAACACATTTCTAAGAACTGGTGTTTGAATCTTTGATTCTATTCGAAAAATTTTTCCCAGCCAGAAATAGTGGATGTGTGAGTTATTCGTAAGGGGATTTTTCCACATTCTCTATTTCATTTGTTTGATTTCGTACGAGTGGTCGTTAAACCAGTACCTGTGGATCTTTTGATCACTGAGTGTGTTTCAAAGATCTACATCTTTTGTTTTTTCATAAACATTATCTTACTTACTCTAAAGTAATTAGGGAATTAAAACTTGAGACTGTCATTTTCAGGTTGGGCGTAGATTTACGCTCCTGTTATGTCTATGTCTCGGATGTTTTTTTTTTGATGGAATGTGTCTAAAGATATTCAATCTCTCATCTTTACCGATGAGCCCACGGAGGTTGAAGAGGGCGAAACACATTTCTAAGAACTGGTGTTTGGATCTTTGATTCTATTTGAAAAATTTTTTCCAGCCAGAAATAGTGGATGTGTGAGTTACTCGTAAGGGGATTTTTCCACATTCTCTATTTCATTTGTTTGATTTCGTACGAGTGGTCGTTAAACCCGTGCTAGGTCTAGTTTGCATGGAGGAAGAGCTCTGAATTGGGTAGGGGTTTTTCAGTACTTTGTGAAAGACAGACCTGGATGGGGAAGTCCTTAACCCCAACACGGCGCGTCCCAATGGCTGATAGGGAACGTTCCTGTAGATATACAGGACAGGTACGAATAAGGCTTCGCCAAATAAGTACCGGCGGATCAACTGAGGACATGACACAGGACAGCAGCTGTGTCATTAGTGGCTCGCGGCTAAGGAATACAATTCCTAACAGGTGCGGTGCCATAAAGTCGCAGGCGACAATCAAATAATGATTTAACCGGCTGCGATACTGCGAACCTAAACCTAAATAAAAACCGAATGTGCGCCGGTATAAGCAATCAACCGTTACCAGGAGGTACGGAAGGGCACTCTATTGTCCTGGGGTTGAGAAATCGGCCCCGAAGGCGGATGAGCTGAAAATTCAGTCAACGGCAGTGGAATCAGGAAAGCAACGGGAAACTACCTGATTATAACTTCCCTAGTAACTCATGATGACAGATGTTAATAATGTAAATATATTTACTAATCATGGGACTCGGAATCCAAGATTCGGCGTGGGAAACAGCAGGGTTTCCCCAGTCGTCAGCAAGCGAATTCCCTGTAATTCATCAAATTTGGTAATAGATAAGGAATGTTTAATAGCGACTTGGAATATTACAAGTATGTTTGAGTCTGGAAAGATTCACAATACGATCAAGGAAATGCGAAGGTTAAATATAAATATCTTAGGTATAAGCGAGATGAGGTGGCCGGGTTCTGGCCATATAACGATAGATAATTATGAAATTTACTACTCTGGTGAAGAAGGTCCGCAACATAGAAATGGTGTGGCATTTATTTTAGAACAAAATGTCGCAAAATCAGTAAAAAATATCGTGCTATACTCAGATAGGTTAATAATGTTACAAATAAAAACAAATCGTACAGACTTAAACATCATTCAGGTATATGCACCTACACAACAATATGACGATGAAGTTGTCGAAAGCTTTTATTCAGATCTAGACTATTTATTATCACTCACAGGAAGCCAAGATATAAACATTGTATTGGGGGATTTCAATGCCAAGGTTGGAAGAGGTAGTGAAGAAGATGTCGTTGGCAAGTTTGGTTTAGGAACGAGAAACGACCGTGGAGATAGAATGATTAGATTTTGTGTAGAAAAACAATTAGTAATTTCCAACACTTTTTTTGACTTGCCTAAGCGACGACTTTACACCTGGAAATCTCCTATGGACACTTACGGAAGAATAGTAAGAAATCAAATTGATTATATCTGTATATCAAAAAGATATAGAAATGCTATCTTGTCCTCCAAAACATATCCAGGAGCGGATGTACCCTCCAACCACAACTTACTAGCAGCTAAAGTATTACTTAAATTTAAAAAGATTAAAAAACCCAAAATATCTCCTAGGATCAGCAAAGATAAACTTTCAAATGCGGAAGTGAAAGAAATAGTAACCGATAAATTAGAAGATCAGTTTCAGAAATTGGGAAATAAAAATTCAGAAGAACAATTATGGGAGTCATGCAAAGAAACATTGGAAAAAGTCCAAGAAGACCATCTAATGGAAAATCAGCGTAGGAATAAGCAACAGTGGATGACAGAAGAGATATTGAATTTAATGGATGCAAGAAGAAAATATAAGAATGCTAATCTGACAGAATACAAAAAGCTAAACAGTATGATTCGAAGAAAAATAAGATCAGCTAAATCAGAGTGGCATAAACAACAATGTAAAGAAATTGAGAACTACGAGCGTATCTATGACGCATTCAATATGCACAAAAAACTGAAAGAAGTTGCAGGACTGAATAAAAAATGTAATCCTCCACTAATCGAAGATAAAAACGGAAAAATTATAATCGATATCGAAGGTCAACTAATACGATGGACAGAATATATAAAGGAATTATTCGATGATGAAAGAAGCGAACTAGAAACGCTAAATGACATAAGCGGTCCTCCAATATCTAAGGAAGAAGTGCAATACGCTATAAAGAACGCAAAAAACGGGAAGGCGATCGGACCAGATGGGATTTACGTAGAAACACTAAAGCTTTTAGGTGTCGAGGGCATTAAGATACTTACGAAATTGTTCAACTTAATCTATGAAAGCGGAAAAATTCCTAAAGATTGGCTTAAATCCTCATTTGTTGTACTACCAAAAAAACACAGAGCCACAAAATGCAGCGACTATCGCACCATCAGCCTAATGAGTCATGTATTGAAAACGTTTCTTAGAATCATTCATCAAAGAACATATAGAAAAATTGAGGAAAGAATCTCAAGTACTCAATTCGGTTTTCGCTGTGGCCTTGGAACGCGTGATGCACTATTCGCAACCCAAGTTTTAATTCAGAGATGCAGAGATGTAAATCATGACGTTTTCATGTGCGCGATTGATTTTGAAAAGGCCTTTGATAAAGTTCGCCATGAAAAAATGCTACATATTCTCAAAACTACCGGTCTGGACGGTAGGGACATTAGAATAATCGCAAATTTGTATTGGGGCCAGGCTGCATGTATTAGGGTTGCGAATCAGTGCTCTGAAGAAGTAAAAATCAAGCGCGGAGTTCGACAAGGCTGTATATTGTCACCAATGTTGTTTAATCTTTACGCTGAAACAATCTTAAATGAAGTCTTGGAAAACGCAAAAGAGGGAATACTCATTAATGGTATGCTTATGAACAATATCAGATACGCAGATGACACCTTGTTGCTGACTGGATCAATTGAACATCTTCAAGCGTTATTGAATCGAATGGTGGCATTCTGCGCGATATATGGACTCAAACTCAACGCAAGAAAAACAAAGTTTATGGTTATTAGTAAACAGGCAGCCGTAAATAATAATAACTATAACGTAACAATCGGTAATGACTCAATTGAACGAGTAAGTAATCTTGTATATCTGGGTACTCATATTAATGAAAGCTGGAACCCTAGTACAGAAATAAAAAGTAGAATTGCCAAAGCAAGAACAAGTTTTATGAAATTTAAGAAAATCCTGTGCAGTCATGATCTAAATTTGGAACTTCGCATAAGAATGGTCCGATGTTATATATTCCCAGTACTACTTTACGGGGTTGAAGCATGGACACTGACAGAATCGCTTTTAAAAAACCTAGAAGCATTTGAAATGTGGGTCTACCGCCGTATTCTGAAGATCAGTTGGGTAGAAAGAGTCACAAACGAAAGGGTTTTGCAACGTTTGAATAAAAGTTGCGAAGTAGTGAACACGGTTAAAAGGCGCAAATTGGAATACTTTGGTCATATAATGCGTCACCCAGAAAAATATGACATACTTCACCTTGTCATGCAAGGTAAAATAATGGGAAAAAGAAGTGTGGGCCGCCGTACAACTTCTTGGCTTAAAAACCTACGCCAATGGTTTGGGAAAACTAGCACTGAACTATTTCGTGCGGCTGTAAATAAGACAATGATTGTTAATATGCTGCACAACATGAGAGCCAACGATCGACAAGCGGTCTCGGCACCTTAAGAAGAAGAAGGTCGTTAAACCAGTACCTGTGGATCTTTTGATCACTGAGTGTGTTTCAAAGATCTACATCTTTTGTTTTTTCATAAACATTATCTTACTTACTCTAAAGTAATTAAGGAATTAAAACTTGAGACTGTCATTTTCAGGTTGGGCGTAGATTTACGCTCCTGTTATGTCTATGTTTCGTATGTTGTTTTTTGATGGAATGTGTCTAAAGATATTCAACCTCTCATCTTTACCGATGAGCCCACGGAGGTTGAAGAGGGCGAAACACATTTCTAAGAACTGGTGTTTGGATCTTTGATTCTATTCGAAAAATTTTTCCCAGCCAGAAATAGTGGATGTGTGAGTTATTCGTAAGGGGATTTTTCCACATTCTCTATTTCATTTGTTTGATTTCGTACGAGTGGTCGTTAAACCAGTACCTGTGGATCTTTTGATCACTGAGTGTGTTTCAAAGATCTACATCTTTTGTTTTTTCATAAACATTATCTTACTTACTCTAAAGTAATTAGGGAATTAAAACTTGAGACTGTCATTTTCAGGTTGGGCGTAGATTTACGCTCCTGTTATGTCTATGTCTCGGATGTTGTTTTTTGATGGAATGTGTCTAAAGATATTCAACCTCTCATCTTTACCGATGAGCCCACGGAGGTTGAAGAGGGCGAAACACATTTCTAAGAACTGGTGTTTGGATCTTTGATTCTATTCGAAAAATTTTTCCCAGCCAGAAATAGTGGATGTGTGAGTTATTCGTAAGGGGATTTTTCCACATTCTCTATTTCATTTGTTTGATTTCGTACGAGTGGTCGTTAAACCAGTACCTGTGGATCTTTTGATCACTGAGTGTGTTTCAAAGATCTACATCTTTTGTTTTTTCATAGTAGATTTTAGCTAAAAAATGGTAATAACCAGCTGGTGGTTTGGAATAATTAAGGTTTCCAATTTTGTGGAATTCCTCTTGGGACATTTAGGACGGATGTGCATATCACTGTATTACTGTATTTACATGGCCTAAAAAGAATCTACTGATTTTGTGAAAACAAAACTACTGAAAGAGTAAAAACTGACCTGGCAACCCTGTCTGCCAAAGCTGATACAAAGATTAAGGTTATCAAATCTCAAATCTACTGATAAAACAATGGAATGGAAAGCAGCTATTAAAAAAACAAATAAACAGGTTGTTAAATAAATCGAAAATTTCCATCAAAATAAAATATATAATAATAAGAAAGAAATAAGGTTATAAAGTAAATTCTTTTTCTCCTCTGGAAGTTGCCGCAAATGTGTCACACACCTCTAGAACAACACAGGGTCGTGACGTGACAGACAACTACAGAGTCGGCCAGGGCGTAAATTAATTTAGAATTATAACATTTTTAAGTCGTTGCGATTGTTGAAAAAACTGAACTGTGATATGTAGTTGCCACAATGGTAATAAATTAATTGCCCGTATAACTAAAGGTTGTAACATCGTAATGTCAGTCGGGGTAGGGGACGTTGGCCGAAACAACTGAAAATGCTCTCGGACAACGTTGTATACAGTGCATTTGTTTGTACTGACAACCAATGCGTCGAAAAATTGCTACTTGGGTGCGAACACAGACATTATGGAGTTAGTTGCCAAATCCAAAGAATATATATTGTATATGTAATATTCTATATAATATTATTATACTCTAAATCTTTCAAGTTATGTATGTATCAGTGCAATAAAGGTGCGGAAAGAATATTTTAGCGTTTTTAGTAAATATAAAATATCGTCGCCTCAAAGTAACATTAGGATATGTAAAATAATGTAGTTTCGAGAAAAACGCAATTGAAAATTTTACGAAATTTCAGTAAATAATACTTTTTTATATTTGAATGAATTTACATGGAATTTTGTTTGAGTAGGTACCTAACTTTACATGCGTCACATAACAATTTATATTAATTCATAAAAAGTGAAAAATAATTGAAAAAAAAGTTAGTTGTCCTACTGTTGCCCTCAAAGTTAATCTGTTTTTTAACGATATCCGTAAATTTCTGTTATATAAACTCATATTGCACTAAAGTTCTGTTTAGAATTTTACACATTTCAATCCAAAAAACAAAACAATTTTGTTGTTCCAACATGTTATTACATAAATTATAACATGAACATACTTGTTTTCCAAAAATTTAAAAATTTGACAAGATAATAAACAAAATAAAATGAAAAAAATCATCAGAGTCAGTTTTGGTAATAGTGGATGCTGAAAGTTGTGAAAGTAAAAACTTATTGCATCTTCTTAAATCAGTCCGAAATTTCTAAAGGGGAATTTATCATGAATTTAACATACCTTTTTCCTGTGCTTGATAAATTCCAGATAACAACTCAGAATTAGTATTATTTTTGTTCGCTAAATACACTAATACTGACTTCTTCTAAATACACATAATTTTTACAATTTAAATTGGCTGAATTATTCATTTTTACTCTTAACCTACACCTTTTAACATCAATCCTAATAGAACTATTATTTAAATTACTGAAGATAAAATTGTGACCCCAAGCTGGATGATATATAAACACAGACATAATCGCATCTCAGCAATAACTACATGGCAACAGTAGGATATGTGCGTAAGATAACTTAGTGTTGCATTAATATTGATGACCAAAATGGGCAAACGACAAAATATAATGGTTTGATATGTATGTTGTCTTAGTGTTGCATTATAGAATTTGGACTAAAAGGAATTAAGCTACACAAGGATATATTTAATATTATGAAAAAAGTATATCACTTTTTATTTATCTTCGTGTTACACTCAACAGAAGGGTTTATTTCGAATCATTTGACATGGATATCACAAAAGTCATTTTTTACATATCCTACTGTTGCTTTGAGGAGGCGATATAGTAAATATATTTATTATAATTTTTGTGCCTTTGGATTTGCCTTGTTCGGGAGTATTATTAAAACATTTTTATTTATATACTTCACATGATTAATTTGTCACTGTGATTGAAATTATGTCCAAGAAGTGATGTTAACAGAGTCGTGGTACGTTATTGGCAGAGCATTAGACTAGAGACCGAGAGGTCCCGCGTTCAAATCCGGACAATTCATATTCGTTTTTTTTTTTTTATTTTTGGTATGGTTTTAATAAAAAAATTTTGTAAGTGGTAGGTATTAAAATTAGTTTAATATTTAAATAAAGTACAAAATAAAGTATATTTATTTGGTTGAAATCATATAATAGAAGTATGACTTCTTACGTGCGTACAAAGTACGCATTCTTTTCTATTTCTTACATGGATGACGTAAGGGGGTCAAAAATGTCTCCAGGTCAAAATGACAATTATTGACAAAAAAAAATGAAGTTGTTTTAAGAAATAAAATAATGTATTCATAATTTTATTGTTGGTATTTGGTACTGTATCAATAAATGATTAATAAAACACATTTTTAATTACGGCTGATTAATAATTTAATCGGTTGCAAATTTTACATTGGCCACGTTTCCTGGGATTTTCAGTTGGCTCTGTATCTTCAAAATCTTCTGAAAATTTTGTAAGTACCATATCTAAGGCTGTTTAAATGTGTTTACGTAAACCTTGACGTGGTCGGGATTGTATAATGTATAGGATGTCCAGAAACCGACAAACGAAGACAGAAGATTCTTCAGATAATTTTAAGACAATTTAACCCAATTCACTTAGTCCGAAAATGCTTCCTAAGAGAGCTGGAGCTCTTTGAAGATGGCGTCTTGTAATTAGTTTTTCTTAAATACCCCCAGAAGGCTTCTAATTAGAACAATAAAAATTGGTACGCATATTTATCTTCAAGAAATAAATCGATTCTATCCATTGCGAATTTCTAGTACTGATCATAGGCGTCCGTTTTGGGTAGGGCAACGGTTATTTTATCGCATAACTTTTTTACCTTTAATTTTTAAGCATTTTTGACTCTGGATTCTAAGTCTTACTAAAAGGTAGTCTTACTTTAAGTCCATAGGATAAACCGTTTTCTGGAAAAATCGATTTGAAATTTTTTCGTTTTTTTAATTAAAAAAAAATTCAAAAAAAATGTTTAGAAAAACGAAAATTTGTACGTTTAGTTATATTCCAGAGATGAATCGATATTACTAGTTGCGAATTTCTAGTACCGGTCATATGCGTCCGTTTTGGGTAGGTCAACGGTTATTATTTTATCGCATAACTTTTTGTCTTTATTTTTTAAGCATGTTTGACACTAGATTATTAACTTATGAGGTATTCTAGTACTAAAAGTTACTATTGCTTTAAGTTGACATAATACACCGTTTTTTTTGAAAATTTTTTTCAATTTTTTTTAAACTCAACAAACGAAAAATTTCCAAATCAATTTTCCTAGAAAACGGTATGTCCTACCGACTTAAAGCAAGAGTACCCTTAAATACTAGAATACCTAACAATTTAATAATCCAGAGCTAAAATGCTACAAAGTTAAAGACAAAAAAGTTATGCGATAAATTAACCGATGCCCTACCCAAAATGGACGCATATGGCCGGTACCAGAAATTCGCAATGGATGGAATCGATTTATCTCTGAAAGATAAATATGCGTATCAATCTTTGTTTTTCTAAATAGAAGCGTTCTGGGGGTATTTACGAAAAACTAATTACAAGACGCTATCTTCAAAGAGCTCTAGCTCCCTTAGGAAGCATTATTTATACAGGGCAAATGCATTTATACTACCAATGTCAATAATATTAAAAAAATTCCACATAATAGACGGTATTTACTTAATATAAAATTGGAACATGGAGGGACAAGGGGGCCGTTTTTGACCCCAAATTTAAAAAATATTTTTTATTGTGCAATATAGGGAATTTTTTTATTACAAAATATGAGGGTATCTGGAATGAATGAAATTATTAAAGGCAGATAAAAATATATTGAGTTGAAAATTGAAAATGTTTCCCAATTTATTAAAGAAAAACACACATTGGGGTCAATATTGACCCTCCTTGATCATCCGAAGGTTGATCCGGCATAAAAACATTCACAGAGTAGTGCTGCAGAGCGGTTAATCATCTACGTTATTGTTAACCTTCTAAGAATTGGTCATAGGCCTTAATACACAAACACCTAATTTATAACAAAAGAATCACTACCAAAGTGCTCCAGCTGCAGTAATCCACTAGGTGTGTCAGTGATTACAGAATCCTGTTTGATTGTCCGTAATTCATGAAAGAAAGCAGATTCCCCGGAATTAGAGATGATGATCTCAAAACATTTCTCAGCAAAGAGATCTCAACAGTGTTAAGAGGAAACAGTAGCGATCAACAGGTAGCGAAAACGCGTTCCAAAATTGCGGCTGTAACTTTGAATATTTTTTCGAGATATGTGGCACACGTATTCGTAATATAATAAAGAATGGCGGTACAGAGCCCAATTTGAAAAATATATTAATATGTGGAAATTGCTCTGTAATTAAATACAATATTAAAAAAAGGAGCCTGTACTGCCATTAAGAAGAACAAAAAAATACACTTTCTTCAAATAAACTTTTTTATCCGATGCCTAGATTTTGTGTCATTTTGGAACTACTAATGAAATAAAAAATTTTAGTAGTTCCAAAATGACACAAAATCTAAGCATCGGATAAAAAAGTTTATTTGAAGAAAGTGTATTTTTTGTTCTTCTTAATGGCAGTACAGGCTTGTTTTTTAATATTGTATTTAATTACAGAGTAATTTCCACCTATTAATATATTTTTCAAATTGGGCTCTGTACCGCCATTCTTTATTATATTACGAATACGTGTGCCACATATCTCGAAAAAATATTCAAAGTT